>NC_092088.1:109709178-110009178 GCF_045679555.1 Salvelinus alpinus
TGAAATGATACAATGAATATGAGGTGAAACAGCAGACTATTAGCTTTCATTTGAGGCTATTTTCAACCATGTCGGGTGAACCGTTTATAAATATTTTTGTACACAGTCCCCCAAATTCAGTTATATATGTATTCAAGTAGTAAACAGTTAAATATTGGGTCCCATATTAATAGCAAGCAATGACTACATGATGAGTGAGAACGTTACAGAGGCATAAATATCAAACCCCCCAAAAATGCTAACCTCCCCTGTTATTGTAATGGTGAGAGTTTAGCATGTTTTAGGGGAATGATATAAAATGCTAACCTCCCCTGTTATTGTAATGGTGAGAGTTTAGCATGTTTTAGGGGTATGATATAAAATGCTAACCTCCCCTGTTATTGTAATGGTGAGAGGTTAGCATGTTTTAGGGGAATGATATAAAATGCTAACCTCATTTACATTTACATTTAAGTCATTTAGTCATTTACCCCTGTTATTGTAATGGTGTAATGGTGAGAGGTTAGCATGTTTTAGGGGAAATTATATAAAATGCTAACCTCCCCTGTTATTGTAATGGTGAGAGGTTAGCATGTTTTAGGGGAATGATATAAAATGCTAACCTCCCCTGTTATTGTAATGGTGAGAGGTTAGCATGTCTTGGGGTTATGATATAAAATGCTAACCTCCCCTGTTATTGTAATGGTGAGAGGTTAGCATGTTTTAGGGGAATGATATAAAATGCCAACCTCGCCTGTTATTGTAATGGTGAGAGGTTAGCATGTTTTAGGGGAATGATATAAAATGCTAACCTCCCCTGTTATTGTAATGGTGAGAGTTTAGCATGTTTTAGGGGTATGATATAAAATGCTAACCTCCCCTGTTATTGTAATGGTGAGAGTTTAGCATGTTTTAGGGGAATGATATAAAATGCTAACCTCCCCTGTTATTGTAATGGTGAGAGTTGAGCATGTTTTAGGGGTATGATATAAAATGCTAACCTCCCCTGTTATTGTAATGTTGAGAGGTTAGCATGTTTTAGGGGAATGATATAAAATGCTAACCTCCCCTGTTATTGTAATGGTGAGAGGTTAGCATGTTTTAGGGGAATGATATAAAATGCTAACCTCCCCTGTTATTGTAATGGTGAGAGTTTAGCATGTTTTAGGGTACCTTCAGAAAGTATCCACACCCCTTGACTTTTTCCACATTTTGTTGTTTTGCAACCTGCATTTAAAATGAATTACATTTATATATGTAGTCGATGACCTACACAAACAACAAATAATGTCAAAGGAGAAAAGCTAAATTATTAAGCTAAGGACCCTGGGACTAAACACCTTCTTCTGCAACTGGATACTGGACTTCCTGACGGGCCAAGTACATCACTGGGACCAAGCTTCCTGCCATCCAGGATCTATATACCAGGCGCTGTCAGAGGAAGGGCCTAAAAATTGCCAAAGAGTCCAGACACCCTAGTCACAGACTGTTCTCTCTGCTACCGCACGGCAAGCGGTACCGGAGCACCAAGTATAGGTCCAAAAGGCTTCTAACCAGCTTCTACCCCCAAGCCATAAGGCTCCTGAACAGCAAATCAAATGGCTACCCGGACTATTTGCATTGACCCCCCCAAACTTTTTACGCTGCTGCTACTCTCTGTTTATTATCTATGCATAGTCACTTTACCTCTACCTACATGTCCATATTACCTCAATTACCTCGACTAACCTGTGTCCCCGCACCGGTACCCCCTGTATATAGCCTTGCTACTGTTATTTTTCTAGTTATTTTTCTATTTTCTTCTTTTTACATCAGTTGATTTTAGTCACACTTAACACTTATTTTTCTTAAAACTGTATTGTTGGTTAAAGGCTTGTAAGTAAGCATTTCACTGTACACCTGTTGTATTCGGCGTATTTGAAAAATAAAATTAGATTTGACCACTTAGTTAATCCACAATAGTAACCTAATTCACAGAGTGAAAAGATGGAAGCCTGTACAGAATACAAATATTCCAAAACATGCATCCTGTTTGCAAAAAGAAACTAATTCTGCAAAAAATATGGCAAAGCAATTAACCTTTCGTCCTGAATACAAAGTGTTATGCTTGGGGCAAATCCAATACCAAACATCACTGAGTACCACTCTACATATTATCGAGCATAGTGGTGGCTGCATCATGTTATTGGTATGCCTGTAATCGTTCTGGCCTGGGGAGTTTTTCAGGATAAAAAAGAAATGGAATGGTGCTAAGCACAGGAACAATCCTAGAGGAAAACCTGGTTCAGTCTGCTTTCCACCAGACACTGAGAGTTGAATTCGCCTTTCAGTAGGACAATAACCTAAAACACAAAGCCAAATCTACACTGGAGTTGCTTATCAAGAAGACAGGGAATGTTCCTGAGTGGCCTAGTTACAGTGTTGAATTAAATATGCTTAAAAATGTATGGCAACACCTGAAAATGGTTTCCTAGCAATGATCAACAACCAATTTGACAGAGCTTAAAGAATTTAGAAAAAATAATGGGCAAATGTTGCACAATGCAGGTGTGGAAAGCTATTAGAGACTTACCCCCAAAGACTCACAGCTGTAATCGCTGCCAAAGGTGATTCTAACATGTATTGTCTCAGATGTTTGAATACTTATCTAATCAAGACATATTTATTTTTTCATATTATTTTACAAATGTTAGAATTTTTCTTCCACTTTGACATTCCAGAGTATTTTGTGTAGATCGTAGACTGTCACATATAGGCCAGGTGTCAAGAAGCAGGTGCAGAAGGTCCTTGTAATAATGAAGAACGCAGTTAAATGAAACATGAGAAGCATACAGAAAGTGAATGGGAAAAAAACAACACTGCCTGATGACTGAGGCTACTGAGGAGTAAATAAAGGGAAGGTAATCAATGTGATGATGAAGTCCAGGTGTGTGTAATGATGACGTCCAGGTGTGTGTAATGATGGTACCAGGTGTGTGTAACGACGGGGACCAGGTGTGTGTAACGACGGGGACCAGGTTTTGCGTAACGATGGGGACCAGGTGTGCGTAACGATGGGGATCAGGTGTGCGTAACGATGGGGATCAGGTGTGTGTAACGATGGGGACCAGGTGTGTGTAATGATGGGGACCAGGTGTGTGTAACGATGGGGACCAGGTGTGTGTAATGATGGGGACCAGGTGTGTGTAATGATGGGGACCAGGTGTGTGTAATGATGGGGACCAGGTGTGTGTAATGATGGGGACCAGGTGTGTGTAATGATGGGGACCAGGTGTGTGTAATGATGGGGACCAGGTGTGTGTAATGATGGGGACCAGGTGTGTGTAATGATGGGGACCAGGTGTGTGTAATGATGGGGACCAGGTGTGTGTAATGATGGGGATCAGGTGTGTGTAATGATGGGGATCAGGTGTGTGTAATGATGATTGCCAGGGCCGGTGGTTAGTAGATAGGCGATGTTGAATGCCGGAGCGGGTGAGGGAGTGTGACAGTAACAGACTTTTTTTGGGGAAAAGGGGGGGAATTCTGACATTCTGTTGGCACTAAGTGAATTTATCTCAAAACAACAAAAATGGTGTCACTGTCCCAATACGTAAAATAGATGGCATCATGAAGTAGGAAATGTATGTGGATATCTTGAAGAAACATCTCAAGACATCAGTCAGGAAGTTAAAGCTTGGTCGCAAATGGGTCTTCCAAATGAACAATGACCCCAAGCATACTTCCAAAGTTGTGGCAAACTGATTTAAGGACAACAAAGTCAAGGTATTGGAGTGGCCATCACAAAGCCCTGACCTCAATCCCATAGAAAATTTGTGGGCAGAACTGAAAGTGTGTGCGAGCAAGGAGGCCTACAAACCTGACTCAGTTACACCAGCTCTGTCAGGAGGAATGGGCCAAAATTCACCCAACTTATTGTGGTAAGCTACTTGTGGAAAGCTACCCGAAACGTTTGACCCAAGTTAAACAATTTAAAGGCAATGCTACCAAATACTAATTGAGTGTGTGTAAACTTCTGACCCACTGGGAATGTGATGAAAGAAAGAAAGAAAAGCTGAAATAAATAATTCTCTCTACTATTATTCTGACATTTCACATTCTTAAAATAAAGTGGTGATCCTAACATACCTAAGACAGGGAATTTGTATCCATGTATATCTCCATGTATATTATATGTCAGGAATTGTAAAAACTCAGTTTAAATCTATTTGGTTAAGGTGTTGGTAAACTTCCGACTTCAACTATTTATCAACTTCTACTGTCCTCTAAAGCCCTTTCAAATTATAGAAACATTATCTCTCCTTCCAGAGGAAGGAAACCACTCAGGGACTTTAAAACAGAGTTTAATGGCTGTGATGGGAGAAAACTGAGGATGGATCAACAACATGAGCAATACTAACCTAAATGATAGAGTGAAAATAGAAAGCCTGTAAAGAATAAAAATATTCCAATTCATGCTTCCTGTTTGCAACAAGGCACAAAAGTCAACAGTGACATGCCACCGGGGTCTGACAACTTGGACGTAAAATTGCTTTAGTAACTCTGCCTACATGTACATATTTCCTCAACTAACCCGTGCCCTTGCACATTGACTCTGTACCGGTACCCCCCTGTATATAGTCTCGCTATTGTTATTTTATTGCTGCTCTTTAACTACTTGTTCTTTTATTTCTTATTCTTATCCATATTTTTTAAAACCGCATTCTTGGTTCGGGGCTCGTAAATAAGCATTTTACTGTAAGGTCTACCTGTTGTATTCGGCGCATGTGACAAATAACATTTGATTTGATTTGAATTATAGGTATAGACATTCAACAAGCACAGCACTTACTGTACACAGATTACTGATGATTGGCTGAGAGAAATTGATGATAAACAGATTGTGGGGGCTGTTTTGTTATACTTCAATGCGGCTTTTGATATTATCAATCATAGTCTGCTGCTGGAAAAACGTGTTATGGCTTTACACCCCCTGCTATATTGTGGATAAAGAGTTACCTGTCTAACAGAACACAGAGGGTGTTCTTTAATGGAAGCCTCTCCAACATAATCCTGGTAGAATCAGGAATTCCCCAGGGCAGCTGTCTAGGCCCCTTACTTTTTCAATATTTACTAATGACATGCCACTGGCTTTGAGTAAAGCCAGAGTGTCTATGTATGTGGATGACTCAACACTATACAGGTCAGCTACTAGAGACTGAAATGACTGCAGCATTTAACAAAGAGCTGCAGTTAGTTTCAGAGTGGATGGCAAGGAATAAGTTAGTCCTAAATATTTCTAAAACTAGTAGTATTTGGGACAAATCATTCATAAAACCCTAAACCTCACCCAAATCTTGTAATGAATAATGTAGAAATTGAGCAAGTTGAGGTGCCTAAACTGCTTGGAGTAACCCTGGATTGTAAACTGTCATGGTCAAAACATATTGATTCAACAGTATCTAAGATGGTGAAAAGTCTGTCCATAATAAAGCGCTGCTCTATCTTCTTAACAACACTATCAACAAGGCAGGTCCTACAGGCCCTAGTTTTGTCGCACCTAGACTACTGTTCAGTCGTGTGGTCAGGTGCCACAAAAAAGGACTTAGGAAAATTGCAATTGGCTCACAACAGGGCAGCACGGCTGGCCCTTGGATGTACACAGAGAGCTAATATTAATACTATGCATGTCAATATCTCCTGGCTGAAAGTGGAGGAGAGATTGACTTCATCACTACTTTTATTTATGAGAGGTATTGACATGTTGAATGCACCGAGCTGTCTGTCTAAACTACTGGCACACAGCTCAGACACCCATGCATACCCCACAAGACATGCCACAAGAGGTCTCTTCACAGTCCCCAAGTCCAGAACAGACTATGGGAGGTGCACAGTACTACATAGAGCCATGACTACATGGAACTCTATTCCACATCAAGTAACTGATGCAGCAGTAGAAACAGATTTAAAAATAGATAAAAAACACCTTATGGAACAGCGGGGACTGTGAAGCCACACAAACATTGGCACAAACACATGCATACACACACACACACAACAAACACGTGGATTTAGTACTGTAGATATGTGGTAGTGGTGGAGTAGGGGCCTGAGGGAACACAGTGTGTTGTGAAATCTGTGAATGTATTGTAATGTTTTTAAAACTGTATAAACTGCCTTAATTTTACTGGACCCCAGGAAGAGTAGCTGCTGCTTTGGCATAATAAATGTATCCATAATAAATACATCAAATTCCACTGTCGTCTAACCCTTCCACTGCTCTCTGAGACTGAACACCCTTATTAAAAGAATCCTGAACCTAAAGAAACTAACCTCAACCCTCACAGGGTCTCTCATCTAGTCACTTCCTGTTAAAACAGGACACTGACTGACATGACTCAGCAACAGGATGTTGGCTTCCTCTTTGAGAAAGCAAAGCATTATGGTAGCTTGGAGGACAGACATCATACCACACATACTAACCTAAAACGATCCTCAAATCTCTGAAGCCCCTTAGAACTAACAGCTAACCCTAACACAAAACCAGACACTAAACCTAACTCTACATTCATTAGAACCCTCAGGCACCTGCTGTAGAACACTCAGACACTATTTAGAACATTCTGGTATGATTTAGAACATTCAGACTGTATTTAGAACATTCAGACTGTATTTAGAACATTCAGACACTATTTAGAACATTCAGACTGTATTTAGAACATTCAGACACTATTTACAACATTCAGACTGTATTTACAACATTCAGACACTATTTACAACATTCAGACACTATTTACAACATTCAGAGACTATTTACAACATTCAGAGACTATTTACAACATTCAGAGACTATTTACAACATTCAGACACTATTTACAACATTCAGACACTATTTAGAACATTCAGACACTATTTAGAACATTCAGACACTATTTAGAACATTCAGACTGTATTTAGAACATTCAGACTGTATTTAGAACATTCAGACACTATTTAGAATATTCAGACACTATTTAGAATATTCAGACACTATTTAGAACATTCAGACTGTATTTAGAACATTCAGACTGTATTTAGAACATTCAGACTGTATTTAGAACATTCAGACTGTATTTAGAACATTCAGACTATTTAGAACATTCAGACTATATTTAGAACATTCAGACTGTATTTAGAACATTCAGACTGTATTTAGAACATTCAGACACTATTTACAACATTCAGACACTATTTACAACATTCAGACTGTATTTACAACATTCAGACTGTATTTACAACATTCAGACTGTATTTAGAACATTCAGACTGTATTTACAACATTCAGACACTATTTAGAACATTCAGACACTATTTAGAACATTCAGACTGTATTTAGAACATTCAGACTGTATTTACAACATTCAGACTGTATTTACAACATTCAGACTGTATTTACAACATTCAGACACTATTTAGAACATTCAGACACTATTTAGAACATTCAGACACTATTTAGAACATTCAGACTGTATTTAGAACATTCAGACACTATTTAGAACATTCAGACACTATTTAGAACATTCAGACACTATTTAGAACATTCAGACACTATTTAGAACATTCAGACTGTATTTAGAACATTCAGACACTATTTAGAACATTCAGACACTATTTACAACATTCAGACACTATTTAGAACATTCAGACACTATTTAGAACATTCAGACTGTATTTAGAACATTCAGACACTATTTACAACATTCAGACACTATTTACAACATTCAGACACTATTTAGAACATTCAGACTGTATTTAGAACATTCAGACTATATTTAGAACATTCAGACTATATTTAGAACATTCAGACTGTATTTAGAACATTCTGGTATGATTTAGAACATTCAGACTGTATTTAGAACATTCAGACTGTATTTAGAACATTCTGGTATGATTTAGAACATTCAGACACTATTTAAAACATTCAGACTGTATTTAGAACATTCAGACTGTATTTAGAACATTCAGACACTATTTAGAACATTCAGACACTATTTAGAAGATTCAGACACTATTTAGAAGATTCAGACACTATTTAGAAGATTCAGACACTATTTAGAAGATTCAGACACTATTTAGAAGATTCAGACACTATTTAGAACATTCAGACTGTATTTACAACATTCAGACTGTATTTAGAACATTCAGACACTATTTAGAACATTCAGACACTATTTAGAACATTCAGACACTATTTAGAACATTCAGACACTATTTAGAACATTCAGACACTATTTAGAAAATTCATACACTATTTAGAAGATTCATACACTATTTAGAAGATTCATACACTATTTAGAACATTCAGACACTATTTAGAACATTCAGACTGTATTTACAACATTCAGACACTATTTAGAACATTCAGACACTATTTAGAACATTCAGACACTATTTAGAACATTCAGACACTATTTAGAACATTCAGGGACTATTTAGAACATTCAGGGACTATTTAGAACATTCAGGGACTATTTAGAACATTCAGACACTATTTAGAACATTCAGGGACTATTTAGAACATTCAGGGACTATTTAGAACAGTATCCTGCGTTCCATTGACCTTTACTGCATCAATTGTAACGTTGTCACGGTAATGTCACACCAAAGAAAGTGGTGTGTGTGTGTGTGTGTGCGTGTATGTGTGTGTGTGTGTGTGTCAGGCAGAGCTGTAATCCTACCTCTCTGTTCAGCCATGGTCTGTATCACTTAGCAGTGGTATAATAGTCTTTCTATTCTCTCTCCCTCTCCCCCCTCTTGCTCTCTATAACCTTCCCCCTCCCTCTCTCCCCCCTCTTGCTCTCTATAACCTTCCCCCTCCCTCTCTCTCTCTCCCCTCTTCTCTCTGACACAAACGGCTCTCTTTGCTCTCTATCTTCCTTCCTTTCCTCTCTCTCTCTCTCCTCCCTTTCTCTCCCCTCCTTCCCTACCTTGCTCTCTTTCACACACACTGCTCTCTCCTCCACCCTTACGCTGCACCTCTATCTATCAACAGGCTCTTTATTAGAACAAGCTGCCAGCCTCCTCTCTCTCTACCCTCCTCCCCCTCTCTTTTCTCTCCTCCCTCTTCCTCTCTCTACCCTCCTCCTCTCTTTTCTCTCCTCCCACTCCAACCTCTCAACTCCTCCCTCTCTCTTCTCTCCTCCCTCTCTCTCTCTCTCCTCTCTTTTCTCTCCTCCCACGCTACCCTCACCTCAACACTCCCCCCTCTCGCTTTTCTCCTCACATCTCGCTTCTCTTCTCTCCTCCCACTCCAATCTCACCTCAACAATCCCCCCTTTCTCTACCCTCCCCGCCCTCTCTTCCCTCATCCCCTCTCTCTTTTCTCCTCACGTCTCGCTTCTCTTCTCTCCTCCCACTCCAATCTCACCTCAACAATCCCCCCTTTCTCTTCCCTCCACCTCCTCCTCTCTCCTCCCACTCCAACACTCACTTCTCTCCTCCCCTCTCTCATCCCCCTCTCTCTTCTCTACCCTCCTCCCCTCCTCTCTCTTCTCTCTCCCCCTTTCTCTACCCTCCTCCCCCTCTTCTCTACCCTCCTCCCCCTCCCCTCCTCCCCCTCTCTTCCCTCATCCCCTCTCTCTTTTCTCCTCACGTCTCGCTTCTCTTCTCTCCTCCCACTCCAATCTCACCTCAACAATCCCCCCTTTCTCTTCCCTCCACCTCCTCCTCTCTCCTCCCACTCCAACACTCACTTCTCTCCTCCCCTCTCTCATCCCCCTCTCTCTTCTCTACCCTCCTCCCCTCCTCTCTCTTCTCTCTCCCCCTTTCTCTACCCTCCTCCCCCTCTCTCTACCCTCCTCCCCCTCTCTCCTCCCACTCCAACCCCACCTCAACACTCCCCCTCTCTATGCCCTCCTCCCCCTCCCACCTCACCTCAACACTCCCCCTCTCTCTTCCCTCCTCCTCCTCTCTTCTCTCCTCCCCCTCTCTCTCTCTCTCCTCCCCCATCTCCCCCCCTCCAACCACCCCTCAACACACCCTCCTCTCTGTTTCTCTCTCTGGGTTCAAGGAGAGCTGGGTACATCTAAATGTGTGTGTGTGTGTACATATATAATCATATTTTGACCCTTTCTCTTTCGTGTTTCTTCAATGTTTCCTAATTTTTCATTTTGATAGTCTGAAAGTGATTAATCAGCTCTTTTAGTTCCTCAAACACACAGACTGGTTGACTAATAACAAAAGGGGAAGGGTTCGGGAGACAGACAGAGAGAGAGATGGTGAGAGAGAGGCAGACAGATTGAGACAGAGAGGGTGGGTGGGGGAGATGAGAGACAGAGATACAGAGAGGAGAGAACATTGTTAGTGTGGTGCCTATCGTGTTCGCCTCACAAACAAAATGTCCACGGTTAGAAACCGGGCTGAAACAGAAAGCTCCGCTTTTCATGAGTGCCTTATTATAGGAATTCAAATAGATTTTTACTGATATTCGTTGCATGTGTTTACTCCTTGTAGATGCTTCAAGCAGCAGTTTCTGTAGTGTAGTGGTTATCACCTTGGTGTAGTGTAAAACCGTAGCACAATTTTGATGACCTTTTCTGCCATTTTGAGACATGGTTGAATCACACCCAGGGACACATTAATATTTATAACACATTGTTACACTATAGTTAAAACAGGGATCACATGACAGCACAGTTACCCTGTTAATTAAAATAAACACTTTATTCCCTCAGGATTTGGTACACTGTACTTAAAACAATAATTACATGAAAAGTTTAATAAAGTTTAATCCGTTTATGGATTTTTTTCAATTGTCTTCAATTCTTTATTATAATAAGGTTTATTCCCTTATCATTTTACAAGAGAGGAGAGGACCCACTGTGATTAACTAGTTTTACAGGAGAGGAGTGGAGGGGACCCACTGTGATTAACCAGTTTTACAGGAGAGGAGTGGAGGGGATCCACTGTGATTAACTAGTTTTACAGGAGAGGATGGGACTCACTGTGATTAACTAGTTTTACAGGAGAGGAGAGGACCCACTGTGATTAACTAGTTTTACAGGAGAGGAGAGGACCTACTGTGATTAACTAGTTTTACAGGAGAGGAGGGGACCCACTGTGATTAACTAGTTTTACAGGAGAGGATGGGACCCACTGTGATTAACTTGTTTTACAGGAGAGGAGAGGACCCACTGTGATTAACTAGTTTAACTCGTTTTACAGGAGAGGAGGGGACCCACTGTGATTAACTAGTTTTACAGGAGAGGCTGGGACCCACTGTGATTAACTAGTTTTACAGGAGAGGAGAGGACCCACTGTGATTAACTAGTTTTACAGGAGAGGAGGGGACCCACTGTGATTAACTAGTTTTACAGGAGAGGAGTGGAGGGGACCCACTGTGATTAACTAGTTTTACAGGAGAGGAGAGGACCCACTGTGATTAACTAGTTTTACAGGAGAGGACCCACTGTGATTAACTAGTTTTACAGGAGAGGAGGGGACCCACTGTGATTAACTAGTTTTACAGGAGAGGAGGGGACCCACTGTGATTAACTAGTTTTACAGGAGAGGAGAAGACCCACTGTGATTAACTAGTTTTACAGGAGAGGAGTGGAGGGGACCCACTGTGATTAACTAGTTTTACAGGAGAGGAGAGGAGGGGACCCACTGTGATTAACTAGTTTTACAGGAGAGGAGTGGAGGGGATCCACTGTGATTAACTAGTTTTACAGGAGAGGAGAGGAGGGGACCCACTGTGATGAACTAGTTTTACAGGAGAGGATGGGACCCACTGTGATGAACTAGTTTTACAGGAGAGGAGAGGACCCACTGTGATGAACTAGTTTTACAGGAGAGGAGAGGACCCACTGTGATTAATTAATTTTACAGGAGAGGAGAGGACCCACTGTGATTAACTCGTTTTACAGGAGAGGAGTGGAGGGGACCCACTGTGATTAACTAGTTTTACAGGAGAGGAGTGGAGGGGATCCACTGTGATTAACTAGTTTTACAGGAGAGGATGGGACTCACTGTGATTAACTAGTTTTACAGGAGAGGATGGGACTCACTGTGATTAACTAGTTTTACAGGAGAGGAGAGGACCCACTGTGATTAACTAGTTTTACAGGAGTGGTGTAACGTCTGCTTCCAACTCACACTCTCAAACACCGAGATCCCCTGAAAGCAGCTCCCTTTCCAGATCCCAATCACCTGAATTCTAATCACCTGTTCACACACCTGTATATCATTATCACACACTATTTAGTTCAGTTCTTTGCACCCCATTACTGTGAGGTATTGTGTGTTTTGTGACACACGGCTTTCAGAGCGCTGGTTCTCCCGTGATGTACTCCTCCCGTGTAGGATAGTTTTTGCCTATTCCCTGTCTGTACTTTAGCCTATTGGATTTCCTGTTATCTACCCATTGCCTGATCTCCTGGACTACCTTACTAGCCTTTTCCCTGCCTGTACTGTTGCCCTTTTTGGACCCTCTGTGTATGACCTTCTGCCTGCCTCTGACCCAGCTACCTGCCTCCTCCTATGGTCCTTTGCAATAAACACCTGCTGCGCCGTGCGCTTGACACCAGCTCTCGGTCTCCCCTCGTCTTCATTACAAGAGGAAGGCTGCCCACTCTGATGAACTAGTTGTACAGGAAAGGAGGGGACCCACTGTGATTAACTGAGTGCCTCTTCAGAACAAGAGAGATGGAGAGGAGGGGAACCACTGTGATTAACTGAGTGCCTCTTCAGAACAAGGCATCAATATCCTGAGAGATGGAGAGGAGGGGAACCACTGTGATTAACTGAGTGCCTCTTCAGAACAAGAGAGATGGAGAGGAGGGGAACCACTGTGATTAACTGAGTGCCTCTTCAGAACAAGGCATCAATATCCTGAGAGATGGAGAGGAGGGGAACCACTGTGATTAACTGAGTGCCTCTTCAGAACAAGAGAGATGGAGAGGAGGGGAACCACTGTGATTAACTGAGTGCCTCTAAAGAACAAGGCATCTATATCCTGAGAGATGGAGAGGAGGGGAACCACTGTGATTAACTGAGTGCCTCTTCAGAACAAGAGAGATGGAGAGGAGGGGACCCACTGTGATTAACTGAGTGCCTCTAAAGAACAAGGCATCTATATCCTGAGAGATGGAGAGGAGGGGACCCACTGTGATTAACTGAGTGCCTCTAAAGAACATGAGAGATGGAGAGGAGGGGAACCACTGTGATTAACTGAGTGCCTCTAAAGAACAAGGCATCTATATCCTGAGAGATGGAGAGGAGGGGACCCACTGTGATTAACTGAGTGCCTCTAAAGAACATGAGAGATGGAGAGGAGGGGAACCACTGTGATTAACTGAGTGCCTCTAAAGAACAAGACATCTATATCATGAGAGATGGAGAAGGGGGGGACCCACTGTGATTAACTGAGTGCCTCTAAAGAACAAGGCATCTATATCATGAGAGATGGAGAAGGGGGGGGACCCACTGTGATTAACTGAGTGCCTCTAAAGAACAAGGCATCTATATCATGAGAGATGGAGAAGGGGGGGGACCAACTGTGAATAACTGAGTGCCTCATCAGAACAAGGCATCTATATCCTGAGAGATGGAGAGGAGGGGAACCACTGTGATTAACTGAGTGCCTCTAAAGAACAAGAGAGATGGAGAGTCAAACACATCTCAATAGGTGCTCCAGTTACTGTGTCATGACATCATGACATTAAAGATCCAGGCAGCCTCTCGTTTTAACAACAAATTATCAAGGTCACCCCCTCTCCCAGGGAGGGTGACATGTTCGATGCCGATATAACGCAGAGACGAAATCGAGTGGTTTGCTTCCAAAAAGTGGACCCCAACTGGGTAAGTCGAGTTTTTGCACCTAATGGTTCTACGATGCTCTGAGATACGTACTTTTAATTTGTGCTTTGTTTTACCCACATCATTTTTACCACAAGGACAAGTTATAAGATAAATAACTGCCTTAGTGGAGCACGTAATAACACCTTTGATTGGGATCTGTTTCCCTGTTTGGGGGTGTTTGAAGGATCTGCATTTATAAGTGCCATTGCATTGAGTACAGCCATTACACTTGTAGTTTCCATCCAGTAGGGGTGTAAATAGACGTTGTTCAGGAATATCTTGGTGTGGTAAATCAGAGTGTACTAATTCGTCTCTCAGATTTCTGCCCCGCGAGAATAAGACCAAGGGAAGGTCAGAAAACACATTACCGAGACTATCATCGGATTTTAGAATGTGCCAATGTTTGTGAACAATTCCCTTAATTTGTTCAGAGCGCTTTGAATAGCGGGTAGTTAGAACGCAAGAAAGCGTCTTTTTGCGAGACTGTCCTCTTTTTGTTTAGAATTTTCTCAATGGCAATATTAATCTGATCATTTTTGTACCCCCTCTCCTTGAATTTACTTTGCGTCCTAGCCATATTTCTGTCGAAATCTGAATGTTTTTTGCAAATTCTTTTGATTTGACAGAATTGCCTGTAGGGCAAACTATTTTACAAGGGAAGCGGGTGACAACTGTCAGCCCTCAACAAACTTACGCTCAGTAGGTTTCCTGTAAATATCAGTGTATAGAACATTATCTTCACACAAGATCAGAAGATCAAGGAAACTGATTTGACGTGTATCAGATTGCATAGTAAATCTCAGGTGATCAGAACAGGAGTTAAGAAAAGCATGGAACGCCTGGAGCCGTTCTGCATCACTCCTCCATAGAACAAACATATCATCAACGTACCGTTTCCACATAATGATGTTAGGCAAGATTTATTTTGTTGAGAGGATTGAAAATAGACTGTTTCTCCATGTAACACAAATACAAATTAGCATAGTTAGGAGCCATAGGGGATCCCATAGCAATACCCTTCGTCTGAATAAAGAAATCATTTAGAAACATGAAATAGTTGTGTGAGTACTATTTCAGCCAATGTTATAATGCATGCACCGGAAGATAGTTCATTAGGGTCACGTTGGAAAAGAAAATGTTCCAAAGCTTCAATACCGCCCTCGTGTGGAATATTAGTGAATAACAACTCAACATCAAAAGTAACAAGGGAGAGGTTCAAGAGATTCTATGATAGAGATCATACTGCTGGTGTCCTTTACAAAGGAGGGGAGCTGTTCTGAGACCATACTGCTGGTGTCCTTTAGGAGGGGAGCTGTTCTGAGATCATACTGCTGGTGTCCTTTAGGAGGGGAGCTGTTCTGAGACCATACTGCTGGTGTCCTTTAGGAGGGGAGCTGTTCTGAGACCATACTGCTGGTGTCCTTTAGGAGGGGAGCTGTTCTGAGACCATACTGCTGGTGTCCTTTAGGAGGGGAGCTGTTCTGAGACCATACTGCTGGTGTCCTTTAGGAGGGGAGCTGTTCTGAGACCATACTGCTGGTGTCCTTTAGGAGGGGAGCTGTTCTGAGACCATACTGCTGGTGTCCTTTAGGAGGGGAGCTGTTCTGAGACCATACTGCTGGTGTCCTTTAGGAGGGGAGCTGTTCTGAGACAATACTGCTGGTGTCCTTTAGGAGGGGAGCTGTTCTGAGACCATACTGCTGGTGTCCTTTAGGAGGGGAGCTGTTCTGAGACCATACTGCTGGTGTCCTTTAGGAGGGGAGCTGTTCTGAGACCATACTGCTGGTGTCCTTTAGGAGGGGAGCTGTTCTGAGACCATACTGCTGGTGTCCTTTAGGAGGGGAGCTGTTCTGAGATCATACTGCTGGTGTCCTTTACAAAGGAGGGGAGCTGTTCTGAGACCATACTGCTGGTGTCCTTTAGGAGGGGAGCTGTTCTGAGATCATACTGCTGGTGTCCTTTAGGAGGGGAGCTGTTCTGAGACCATACTGCTGGTGTCCTTTAGGAGGGGAGCTGTTCTGAGATCATACTGCTGGTGTCCTTTAGGAGGGGAGCTGTTCTGAGATCATACTGCTGGTGTCCTTTAGTAGGGGAGCTGTTCTGAGATCATACTGCTGGTGTCCTTTACAAAGGAGGGGAGCTGTTCTGAGATCATACTGCTGGTGTCCTTTACAAAGGAGGGGAGCTGTTCTGAGATCATACTGCTGGTGTCCTTTACAAAGGAGGAGAGCTGTTCTGAGATCATACTGCTGGTGTCCTTTAGGAGGGGAGCTGTTCTGAGATCATACTGCTGGTGTCCTTTAGGAGGGGAGCTGTTCTGAGATCATACTGCTGGTGTCCTTTAGGAGGAGAGCTGCACTGAGATCATACTGCTGGTGTCCTTTACAAAGGAGGGGAGCTGTTCTGAGATCATACTGCTGGTGTCCTTTACAAAGGAGGGGAGCTGTTCTGAGATCATACTGCTGGTGTCCTTTAACAAAGAAGGAGAGCTGTTCTGAGATCATACTGCTGGTGTCCTTTACAAAGGATGGGAGCTGTTCTGAGATCATACTGCTGGTGTCCTTTAACAAAGAAGGAGAGCTGTTCTGAGATCATACTGCTGGTGTCCTTTACAAAGGAGGGGAGCTGTTCTGAGATCATACTGCTGGTGTCCTTTACAAAGGAGGAGAGCTGTTCTGAGATCATACTGCTGGTGTCCTTTAGGAGGGGAGCTGTTCTGAGATCATACTGCTGGTGTCCTTTAGGAGGGGAGCTGTTCTGAGATCATACTGCTGGTGTCCTTTAGGAGGGGAGCTGTTCTGAGATCATACTGCTGGTGTCCTTTAGGGGGAGAGCTGCACTGAGATCATACTGCTGGTGTCCTTTACAAAGGAGGGGAGCTGTTCTGAGATCATACTGCTGGTGTCCTTTACAAAGGAGGAGAGCTGTTCTGAGACCATACTGCTGGTGTCCTTTAGGAGGGGAGCTGTTCTGAGACCATACTGCTGGTGTCCTTTACAAAGGAGGAGAGCTGTTCTGAGACCATACTGCTGGTGTCCTTTACAAAGGAGGAGAGCTGTTCTGAGACCATACTGCTGGTGTCCTTTACAAAGGAGGGGAGCTGTTCTGAGACCATACTGCTGGTGTCCTTTAGGAGGGGAGCTGTTCTGAGATCATACTGCTGGTGTCCTTTAGGAGGGGAGCTGTTCTGAGACCATACTGCTGGTGTCCTTTAGGAGGGGAGCTGTTCTGAGATCATACTGCTGGTGTCCTGTAGGAGGGGAGCTGTTCTGAGACCATACTGCTGGTGTCCTTTACAAAGGAGGGGAGCTGTTCTGAGACCATACTGCTGGTGTCCTTTAGGAGGGGAGCTGTTCTGAGACCATACTGCTGGTGTCCTTTAGCTGTTCTGAGATCATACTGCTGGTGTCCTTTAGGAGGGGAGCTGTTCTGCGAGTGGTCTAAAAAGTCACCAGAAGTAGATAGAGGGGCTGTTACTGCATCAATGCCCGCTACAATAGGGGCTGTTACTGCATCAATGCCCACTACAATAGGGCTGTTACTGCATCAATGCCCACTACAATAGGGCTGTTACTGCATCAATGCCCGCTACAATAGGGGCTGTTACTGCATCAATGCCCACTACAATAGGGCTGTTACTGCATCAATGCCCACTACAATAGGGGCTGTTACTGCATCAATGCCCACTACAATAGGGGCTGTTACTGCATCAATGCCCGCTACAATAGGGGCTGTTACTGCATCAATTCCCACTACAATAGGGGTATTACTGCATCAATGCCCACTACAATAGGGGCTGTTACTGCATCAATGCCCACTACAATAGGGGTATTACTGCATCAATGCCCACTACAATAGGGCTGTTACTGCATCAATGCCCACTACAATAGGGGCCGTTACTGCATCAATGCCCACTACAATAGGGACTGTTACTGCATCAATGCCCACTACAATAGGGGCTGTTACTGCATCAATGCCCACTACAATAGGGGCTGTTACTGCATCAATGCCCACTACAATAGGGGCCGTTACTGCATCAATGCCCACTACAATAGGACTGTTACTGCATCAATGCCCACTACAATAGGGTCTGTTACTGCATCAATGCCCGCTACAATAGGGGCTGTTACTGCATCAATGCCCGCTACAATAGGGACTGTTACTGCATCAATGCCCACTACAATAGGGCTGTTACTGCATCAATGCCCACTACAATAGGGTCTGTTACTGCATCAATGCCCACTACAATAGGGTCTGTTACTGCATCAATGCCCGCTACAATAGGGGCTGTTACTGCATCAATGCCCGCTACAATAGGGGCTGTTACTGCATCAATGCCCGCTACAATAGGGGCAGTTACTGCATCAATGCCCACTACAATAGGGGCTGTTACTGCATCAATGCCCGCTACAATAGGACTGTTACTGCATCAATGCCCGCTACAATAGGGGCTGTTACTGCATCAATGCCCGCTACAATAGGGGCAGTTACTGCATCAATGCCCACTACAATAGGGGCTGTTACTGCATCAATGCCCGCTACAATAGGACTGTTACTGCATCAATGCCCGCTACAATAGGGGCTGTTACTGCATCAATGCCCACTACAATAGGGCCGTTACTGCATCAATGCCCACTACAATAGGGGCTGTTACTGCATCAATGCCCACTACAATAGGGGATGTTACTGCATCAATGCCCACTACAATAGGGGCTGTTACTGCATCAATGCCCGGGCCGTTACTGCATCAATGCCCACTACAATAGGGGCTGTTACTGCATCAATGCCCGGGACGTTACTGCATCAATGCCCACTACAATAGGGACTGTTACTGCATCAATGCCCACTACAATAGGTCTGTTACTGCATCAATGCCCACTACAATAGGACTGTTACTGCATCAATGCCCACTACAATATGGACTGTTACTGCATCAATGCCCACTACAATAGGGGCTGTTACTGCATCAATGCCCACTACAATAGGGGCTGTTACTGCATCAATGCCCACTACAATAGGGGCTGTTACTGCATCAATGCCCACTACAATAGGGGCTGTTACTGCATCAATGCCCACTACAATAGGGCTGTTACTGCATCAATGCCCACTACAATAGGGGCCGTTACTGCATCAATGCCCACTACAATAGGGGCTGTTACTGCATCAATGCCCACTACAATAGGGCCGTTACTGCACCAATGCCCGCTACAATAGGGCTCTTACTGCATCAATGCCCACTACAATAGGGGCTGTTACTGCATCAATGCCCACTACAATAGGGCCGTTACTGCATCAATGCCCACTACAATAGGGGCTGTTACTGCATCAATGCCCGCTACAATAGGGGCTGTTACTGCATCAATGCCCACTACAATAGGGCTGTTACTGCATCAATGCCCACTACAATAGGGCTGTTACTGCATCAATGCCCGCTACAATAGGGGCTGTTACTGCATCAATGCCCACTACAATAGGGCTGTTACTGCATCAATGCCCACTACAATAGGGGCTGTTACTGCATCAATGCCCGCTACAATAGGACTGTTACTGCATCAATGCCCACTACAATAGGGCTGTTACTGCATCAATTCCCGCTATAATAGGGGCCGTTACTGCATCAATGCCCACTACAATAGGGCTGTTACTGCATCAATTCCCGCTACAATAGGGGCTGTTACTGCATCAATGCCCACTACAATAGGGCTGTTACTGCATCAATGCCCGCTACAATAGGGGCTGTTACTGCATCAATGCCCACTACAATAGGGCTGTTACTGCATCAATTCCCGCTACAATAGGGGCCGTTACTGCATCAATGCCCACTACAATAGGGGCTGTTACTGCATCAATGCCCACTACAATAGGGCTGTTACTGCATCAATGCCCACTACAATAGGGCTGTTACTGCATCAATTCCCGCTACAATAGGGGCCGTTACTGCATCAATGCCCACTACAATAGGGGCTGTTACTGCATCAATGCCCGCTACAATAGGACTGTTACTGCATCAATGCCCACTACAATAGGGCTGTTACTGCATCAATTCCCGCTACAATAGGGGCCGTTACTGCATCAATGCCCACTACAATAGGGGCTGTTACTGCATCAATGCCCACTACAATAGGGGCTGTTACTGCATCAATGCCCACTACAATAGGGGCAGTTACTGCATCAATGCCCTCTACAATAGGGACTGTTACTGCATCAATGCCCACTACAATAGGGCTGTTACTGCATCAATGCCCTCTACAATAGGGACTGTTACTGCATCAATGCCCACTACAATAGGGCTGTTACTGCATCAATGCCCACTACAATAGGGGCTGTTACTGCATCAATGCCCGCTACAATAGGGGCTGTTACTGCATCAATGCCCACTACAATAGGGCTGTTACTGCATCAATGCCCACTACAATAGGGCTGTTACTGCATCAATGCCCGCTACAATAGGGGCTGTTACTGCATCAATGCCCACTACAATAGGGCTGTTACTGCATCAATGCCCACTACAATAGGGGCTGTTACTGCATCAATGCCCACTACAATAGGGGCTGTTACTGCATCAATGCCCACTACAATAGGGGCTGTTACTGCATCAATGCCCACTACAATAGGGCTGTTACTGCATCAATGCCCACTACAATAGGGGCCGTTACTGCATCAATGCCCACTACAATAGGGACTGTTACTGCATCAATGCCCACTACAATAGGGTCTGTTACTGCATCAATGCCCACTACAATAGGGGCTGTTACTGCATCAATGCCCACTACAATAGGGGCCGTTACTGCATCAATGCCCACTACAATAGGACTGTTACTGCATCAATGCCCACTACAATAGGGTCTGTTACTGCATCAATGCCCGCTACAATAGGGGCTGTTACTGCATCAATGCCCGCTACAATAGGGGCTGTTACTGCATCAATGCCCGCTACAATAGGGACTGTTACTGCATCAATGCCCACTACAATAGGGCTGTTACTGCATCAATGCCCACTACAATAGGGTCTGTTACTGCATCAATGCCCACTACAATAGGGTCTGTTACTGCATCAATGCCCGCTACAATAGGGGCTGTTACTGCATCAATGCCCGCTACAATAGGGGCTGTTACTGCATCAATGCCCGCTACAATAGGGGCAGTTACTGCATCAATGCCCACTACAATAGGGGCTGTTACTGCATCAATGCCCGCTACAATAGGACTGTTACTGCATCAATGCCCGCTACAATAGGGGCTGTTACTGCATCAATGCCCGCTACAATAGGGGCTGTTACTGCATCAATGCCCACTACAATAGGGCCGTTACTGCATCAATGCCCACTACAATAGGGGCTGTTACTGCATCAATGCCCACTACAATAGGGGATGTTACTGCATCAATGCCCACTACAATAGGGGCTGTTACTGCATCAATGCCCGGGCCGTTACTGCATCAATGCCCACTACAATAGGGCCGTTACTGCATCAATGCCCACTACAATAGGGGCTGTTACTGCATCAATGCCCGGGACGTTACTGCATCAATGCCCACTACAATAGGGCTGTTACTGCATCAATGCCCACTACAATAGGGACTGTTACTGCATCAATGCCCACTACAATAGGTCTGTTACTGCATCAATGCCCACTACAATAGGACTGTTACTGCATCAATGCCCACTACAATATGGACTGTTACTGCATCAATGCCCACTACAATAGGGGCTGTTACTGCATCAATGCCCACTACAATAGGGCCGTTACTGCATCAATGCCCACTACAATAGGGGCTGTTACTGCATCAATGCCCACTACAATAGGGGCAGTTACTGCATCAATGCCCTCTACAATAGGGACTGTTACTGCATCAATGCCCACTACAATAGGGCTGTTACTGCATCAATGCCCTCTACAATAGGGACTGTTACTGCATCAATGCCCACTACAATAGGGCTGTTACTGCATCAATGCCCACTACAATAGGGGCTGTTACTGCATCAATGCCCACTACAATAGGGCTGTTACTGCATCAATGCCCGCTACAATAGGGGCTGATACTGCATCAATGCCCACTACAATAGGGGCTGTTACTGCATCAATGCCCACTACAATAGGGCTGTTACTGCATCAATGCCCACTACAATAGGGCCGTTACTGCATCAATGCACGCTACAATAGGGGGCCCTGGAGGTTTTGTAACATTCTTGTGTAATTTCGGCAAAGTATAGAAAGTGGCAATTTTATGGTGTTGAATAGCCAAAAAGTCATGTTCTTTTTTGGTTAACTGACCAGAACTTAAATACCCATCGAAGACAGTAAAGCTAGTATTCTGTAATTGGGAAGTGGAGTCACCTCTGAGTTTCTTGTAAAAGGTGTTGTCTATGACAATCATTTAAATAAGCTGTCCTATCCAGGAGTACAACCGACCCACCCTTATCAGCAAAGCTTGTTTTACAACTTAGGTAAATTATGGAAAGATTTGGACTCCTGTTTGTTCTTAAGGAGATGAGCAACATATTTTTCAACAAGTCTGCAATATGTCTCAATAGAGTGACTGCGTTTGGCTGGAGGTATAAAATAACTCTTGCTTCTAAAAGGAGTCGGAGTCTGTGCAGGTGAGCAACATACTGGTTCAATAGAAACATCCCGATTAGGGGAGCTAAAGTATTCCCTTAAACGGATGTTTCTAAAAACACTTAAACATGTCTACCTTCACATCAAAGTCGTTGCTCTGACTTGTAGGCACAAAATATAACCCTTTATTAAGCAAAGAGACATGGGCAGGGCTCAATATCTTGCTTGATAAATTAAAGACACTCAGTCCCGTGGGTTCTGGGACCGTGTGAGCGGTCTCCTCTGGTAGTCGTTTCTTCTTACCCCGTCGGGCATCTCGTCGGTGCGCGTGCCTCCGCCACCTCCGCCCTTCCGCCCTTCCGCCACCTCCGCCCCTCCGTCGGCCCAGTCTCTCGTTGAATAAAAAACTACCACTGGAAGCCGATGAGGCGCTGGTTGTAGAGTGTTGGTCAGACGGGGGTGGATCGAAGTAAGCGGCATCCCTCCTGCGTCTGTCATGGAGAGGAGGAACAGGACCTCCTTTGTCAGGGTTTCTCCAGAAGTAGACTTTATCCTCGGCCTTGTCTTTTTTGTCTTGGTTGAATTTCTTGATTTTAAGTTCCTTTATTTCTGTAGACAACTTGTCCTGGAGCGCTTGGTTAGTTTTCATCAGTTCATTGAATATGCCATCATCATTATCAGCTATTTGTAGAGCTGTGCGTTTGTCTTTAATCATGTTATCCATTTCAATAAGATCCTTTTTCAACTGGTCAACAATTCATATCATTAAATCAATAGAGCATTTGTTCAGGATGGCACACCAGCGCTCACAGAAATCATCTGTGCGCTATCCCAATGATGGTTATTTATGAGTCCGGGGGGAATAATGCCTTGACGCACATAATCACTAAGAGTGACTATATGTAGATGCGTCCTCATCTGGCGATTAGATAAATGTAACAGTTCTTTCGAGAGGTGAGAATTACCTCCCGGCATGTCAAAAAGGGACTCCTAAACAATGATCTTATCACGCTCCCTTTGGCTATATTCAAAATAATCTTGTTTGGGTCTATGACCAGTGTCAGGAAAAGAATTATCATTCGGCATCGTGTCATGACATGGCACATCTCAATAGGTGGTCCAGGTACTGTGTCATGACACGACACATCTCAATAGGTGGTCCAGGTACTGTGTCATGACACGACACATCTCAATAGGTGGTCCAGTTACTGTGTCATGATATGGCACATCTCAATAGGTGGTCCAGTTACTGTGTCATGACATCTCAATAGGTGGTCCAGTTACTGTGTCATGACACATCTCAATAGGTGGTCCAGTTACTGTGTCATGGCACATCTCAATAGGTGGTCCAGGTACTGTGTCATGACACATCTCAATAGGTGGTCCAGGTACTGTGTCATGACACATCTCAATAGGTGGTCCAGTTACTGTGTCATGACACATCTCAATAGTTGGTCCAGGTACTGTGTCATGACACATCTCAATAGGTGGTCCAGGTACTGTGTCATGACACGGCACATCTCAATAGGTGGTCCAGGTACTGTGTCATGACACATCGCAATAGGTGGTCCAGTTACTGTGTCATGACACGACACATCTCAATAGGTGGTCCAGGTACTGTGTCATGACACATCTCAATAGGTGGTCCAGGTACTGTGTCATGACACGACACATCTCAATAGGTGGTCCAGGTACTGTGTCATGACACGACACATCTCAATAGGTGGTCCAGTTACTGTGTCATGACACGACACATCTCAATAGGTGGTCCAGGTACTGTGTCATGACACGGCACATCTCAATAGGTGGTCCAGTTACTGTGTCATGATATGGCACATCTCAATAGGTGGTCCAGGTACTGTGTCATGACACGACACGACACATCTCAATAGGTGGTCCAGGTACTGTGTCATGACACGACACATCTCAATAGGTGGTCCAGGTACTGTGTCATGACACGACACATCTCAATAGGTGGTCCAGGTACTGTGTCATGACACGACACATCTCAATAGGTGGTCCAGGTACTGTATCATGACACGGCACATCTCAATAGGTGGTCCAGGTACTGTGTCATGACACATCTCAATAGGTGGTCCAGGTACTGTGTCATGACACGGCACATCTCAATAGGTGGTCCAGTTACTGTGTCATGACACATCTCAATAGGTGGTCCAGTTACTGTGTCATGACACGACACATCTCAATAGGTGGTCCAGGTACTGTGTCATGACACATCTCAATAGGTGGTCCAGTTACTGTGTCATGACACATCTCAATAGGTGGTCCAGGTACTGTGTCATGACACGGCACATCTCAATAGGTGGTCCAGGTACTGTGTCATGACACGACACATCTCAATAGGTGGTCCAGTTACTGTGTCATGACACATCTCAATAGGTGGTCCAGGTACTGTGTCATGACACGGCACATCTCAATAGGTGGTCCAGGTACTGTGTCATGACACGGCACATCTCAATAGGTGGTCCAGGTACTGTGTCATGACACGACACATCTCAATAGGTGGTCCAGGTACTGTGTCATGACACGACACATCTCAATAGGTGGTCCAGGTACTGTGTCATGACACGGCACATCTCAATAGGTGGTCCAGTTACTGTGTCATGACACATCTCAATAGGTGGTCCAGTTACTGTGTCATGACACATCTCAATAGGTGGTCCAGGTACTGTGTCATGGCACATCTCAATAGTTGGTCCAGGTACTGTGTCATGGCACATCTCAATAGGTGGTCCAGGTACTGTGTCATGACACGGCACATCTCAATAGGTGGTCCAGGTACTGTGTCATGACACGGCACATCTCAATAGGTGGTCCAGTTACTGTGTCATGACACATCTCAATAGGTGGTCCAGTTACTGTGTCATGACACGACACATCTCAATAGGTGGTCCAGTTACTGTGTCATGACACATCTCAATAGGTGGTCCAGTTACTGTGTCATGACACATCTCAATAGGTGGTCCAGTTACTGTGTCATGATATGGCACATCTCAATAGGTAGTCCAGGTACTGTGTCATGACACATCTCAATAGGTGGTCCAGTTACTGTGTCATGACACGGCACATCTCAATAGGTGGTCCAGGTACTGTGTCATGACACGGCACATCTCAATAGGTGGTCCAGGTACTGTGTCATGACACGACACATCTCAATAGGTGGTCCAGTTACTGTGTCATGACACATCTCAATAGGTGGTCCAGGTACTGTGTCATGACACGGCACATCTCAATAGGTGGTCCAGGTACTGTGTCATGACACGGCGCATCTCAATAGGTGGTCCAGGTACTGTGTCATGACACATCTCAATAGGTGGTCCAGGTACTGTGTCATGACACATCTCAATAGGTGGTCCAGGTACTGTGTCATGACACGGCACATCTCAATAGGTGGTCCAGGTACTGTGTCATGACACGGCACATCTCAATAGGTGGTCCAGGTACTGTGTCATGACACGACACATCTCAATAGGTGGTCCAGGTACTGTGTCATGACACGACACATCTCAATAGGTGGTCCAGGTACTGTGTCATGACACGGCACATCTCAATAGGTGGTCCAGTTACTGTGTCATGACACATCTCAATAGGTGGTCCAGTTACTGTGTCATGACACATCTCAATAGGTGGTCCAGGTACTGTGTCATGACACGGCACATCTCAATAGGTGGTCCAGGTACTGTGTCATGGCACATCTCAATAGGTGGTCCAGGTACTGTGTCATGACACGACACATCTCAATAGGTGGTCCAGGTACTGTGTCATGACACGGCACATCTCAATAGGTGGTCCAGTTACTGTGTCATGACACATCTCAATAGGTGGTCCAGGTACTGTGTCATGGCACATCTCAATAGGTGGTCCAGGTACTGTGTCATGACACGGCACATCTCAATAGGTGGTCCAGGTACTGTGTCATGACACGGCACATCTCAATAGGTGGTCCAGTTACTGTGTCATGACACATCTCAATAGGTGGTCCAGTTACTGTGTCATGACACGACACATCTCAATAGGTGGTCCAGGTACTGTGTCATGACACATCTCAATAGGTGGTCCAGGTACTGTGTCATGACACATCTCAATAGGTGGTCCAGTTACTGTGTCATGACACATCTCAATAGGTGGTCCAGTTACTGTGTCATGACACATCTCAATAGGTGGTCCAGGTACTGTGTCATGACACGGCACATCTCAATAGGTGGTCCAGTTACTGTGTCATGACACATCTCAATAGGTGGTCCAGGTACTGTGTCATGGCACATCTCAATAGGTGGTCCAGGTACTGTGTCATGACACATCTCAATAGGTGGTCCAGTTACTGGGTCATGACACATCTCAATAGGTGGTCCAGTTACTGTGTCATGACACATCTCAATAGGTGGTCCAGGTACTGTGTCATGACACATCTCAATAGGTGGTCCAGGTACTGTGTCATGACACATCTCAATAGGTGGTCCAGGTACTGTGTCATGCCACATCTCAATAGGTGGTCCAGGTACTGTGTCATGCCACATCTCAATAGGTGGTCCAGTTACTGTGTCATGACACATCTCAATAGGTGGTCCAGTTACTGTGTCATGACACATCTCAATAGGTGGTTCAGGTACTGTGTCATGACACGGCACATCTCAATAGGTGGTCCAGTTACTGTGTCATGACACATCTCAATAGGTGGTCCAGTTACTGTGTCATGATATGGCACATCTCAATAGGTGGTCCAGGTACTGTGTCATGACACGGCACATCTCAATAGGTGGTCCAGTTACTGTGTCATGACACATCTCAATAGGTGGTCCAGGTACTGTGTCATGACACGGCACATCTCAATAGGTGGTCCAGGTACTGTGTCATGACACGACACATCTCAATAGGTGGTCCAGGTACTGTGTCATGACACGGCACATCTCAATAGGTGGTCCAGTTACTGTGTCTTGACACATCTCAATAGGTGGTCCAGTTACTGTGTCATGACACGGCACATCTCAATAGGTGGTCCAGGTACTGTGTCATGAAATGGCACATCTCAATAGGTGGTCCAGTTACTGTGTCATGACACATCTCAATAGGTGGTCCAGGTACTGTGTCATGACACGGCACATCTCAATAGGTGGTCCAGGTACTGTGTCATGACACGGCACATCTCAATAGGTGGTCCAGTTACTGTGTCATGACACATCTCAATAGGTGGTCCAGGTACTGTGTCATGACACATCTCAATAGGTGGTCCAGGTACTGTGTCATGACACATCTCAATAGGTGGTCCAGGTACTGTGTCATGACACATCTCAATAGGTGGTCCAGTTACTGTGTCATGACACATCTCAATAGGTGGTCCAGGTACTGTGTCATGACATGGCACATCTCAATAGGTTGTCCAGTTACTGTGTCATGACACATCTCAATAGGTGGTCCAGGTACTGTGTCATGGCACATCTCAATAGGTGGTCCAGGTACTGTGTCATGACACATCTCAATAGGTGGTCCAGGTACTGTGTCATGGCACATCTCAATAGGTGGTCCAGGTACTGTGTCATGACACGGCACATCTCAATAGGTGGTCCAGGTACTGTGTCATGACACGGCACATCTCAATAGGTGGTCCAGTTACTGTGTCATGACACATCTCAATAGGTGGTCCAGGTACTGTGTCATGACACATCTCAATAGGTGGTCCAGGTACTGTGTCATGGCACATCTCAATAGGTGGTCCAGGTACTGTGTCATGACACGGCACATCTCAATAGGTGGTCCAGGTACTGTGTCATGGCACGGCACATCTCAATAGGTGGTCCAGGTACTGTGTCATGGCACATCTCAATAGGTGGTCCAGGTACTGTGTCATGACACATCTCAATAGGTGGTCCAGTTACTGTGTCATGACACATCTCAATAGGTGGTCCAGGTACTGTGTCATGACACATCTCAATAGGTGGTCCAGGTACTGTGTCATGACACGGCACATCTCAATAGGTGGTCCAGTTACTGTGTCATGACACATCTCAATAGGTGGTCCAGGTACTGTGTCATGGCACATCTCAATAGGTGGTCCAGGTACTGTGTCATGACACGGCACATCTCAATAGGTGGTCCAGGTACTGTGTCATGGCACATCTCAATAGGTGGTCCAGGTACTGTGTCATGACACGGCACATCTCAATAGGTGGTCCAGGTACTGTGTCATGACACATCTCAATAGGTGGTCCAGTTACTGTGTCATGACACATCTCAATAGGTGGTCCAGGTACTGTGTCATGACACATCTCAATAGGTGGTCCAGGTACTGTGTCATGACACATCTCAATAGGTGGTCCAGGTACTGTGTCATGACACATCTCAATAGGTGGTCCAGGTACTGTGTCATGGCACATCTCAATAGGTGGTCCAGTTACTGTGTCATGACACATCTCAATAGGTGGTCCAGGTACTGTGTCATGGCACATCTCAATAGGTGGTCCAGTTACTGTGTCATGACACATCTCAATAGGTGGTCCAGGTACTGTGTCATGGCACATCTCAATAGGTGGTCCAGTTACTGTGTCATGACACATCTCAATAGGTGGTCCAGGTACTGTGTCATGACACATCTCAATAGGTGGTCCAGGTACTGTGTCATGACACATCTCAATAGGTGGTCCAGGTACTGTGTCATGACACGGCACATCTCAATAGGTGGTCCAGTTACTGTGTCATGGCACATCTCAATAGGTGGTCCAGTTACTGTGTCATGGCACATCTCAATAAGTGGTCCAGTTACTGTGTCATGACACATCTCAATAGGTGGTCCAGGTACTGTGTCATGACACATCTCAATAGGTGGTCCAGGTACTGTGTCATGACACATCTCAATAGGTGGTCCAGTTACTGTGTCATGGCACATCTCAATAAGTGGTCCAGGTACTGTGTCACGACACATCTCAATAGGTGGTCCAGTTACTGTGTCATGGCACATCTCAATAAGTGGTCCAGGTACTGTGTCATGACACATCTCAATAGGTGGTCCAGTTACTGTGTCATGACACATCTCAATAGGTGGTCCAAGTACTGTGTCATGACACATCTCAATAGGTGGTCCAGTTACTGTGTCATGACACATCTCAATAGGTGGTCCAGTTACTGTGTCATGACACATCTCAATAGGTGGTCCAGGTACTGTGTCCAGGTACTGTGTCATCTTCCTCTTCCTGGGGTCCACACAAAACAATATCACAAAATAGATTTTTTTTAAAGGCACGTGTAGCCTACATATCAATACATACACACAAACTATCTGGGTCATGTATGGGAGAGGTGTTGTGCCATGTTGCTTTATTTAATTTAATAATTTAATCAAATTCTTATTTACAATGACAGACTAGTAGCAGTGGGTTAACTGCCTTGTTCAGGGGAACAGTGGGTTAACTGCCTTGTTCAGGGGAACAGTGGGTTAACTGCCTTGTTCAGGGGAACAGTGGGTTAACTGCCTTGTTCAGGGGAACAGTGGGTTAACTGCCTTGTTCAGGGGAACATTGGGTTAACTGCCTTGTTCAGGGGCACAGTGGGTTAACTGCCTTGTTCAGGGGCAGTTGACAGATTTTTACCTTGTCAGCTTGGGGATTCAATCTAGCAACCTTTTGGTTACTGGGCCAACACTCTAACCACTAGGCTACCTGTCATCCCTTAAGCGAACGTGATAACCACTAGACTACAGAAACCGCTGCATGTGGTTTTTGCAAGGACTAAACCAAATTTTACTGATATTCACTGCATGTATTTGAATTTCCAAAATAAGGCATTTATGAAAAGAAGCACTTTTTCCACCCGGTTTCAAACCGGGGACCTTTCGCGTGTGAAGCGAATGTGATAACCACTACAGTACAGAAACTGCTGCATGTGATTTTTGCAAGGACTAAACCAAATTTTACTGATATTCACTGCATGTCTTTGAATTTCCAAAATAAGGCATTTATGAAAGCAATTATTCACTGTTATAAATTCAGTTCTTACTGAATTTGTCAAAGAGCACTGTTTCCACCCGGTTTCGAACCGGGGACCTTTCGCGTGTGAAGCGAATGTAATAACTACTACACTACAGAAACTGCTGCATGTGGTTTTTGCAAGGACTAAACCAAATTTTACTGATATTCACTGCATGTATTTGAATTTCCAAAATAAGGCATTTATGAAAGAAAGCACTTTTTCCACCCGGTTTCTAACCGGGGAGCTTTCGCGTGTTAAGCGAACGTGATAACCACTACACTACAGAAACTGCTGCATGTGATTTTTGCAAGGACTAAACCAAATTTTACTGCTATTCATTGCATGTATTTGAATTTCCAAAATATTATTATTCTCTGTTATAAATACAGTTCTTACTGAATGTGTCAAAGAGCACTGTTTACACCCGGTTTCGAACCTGGGACCTTTCGCGTGTGAAGCGAATGTGATAACCACTACACTACAGAAACTGCTGCATGTGGTTTTTGCAAGGACTAATCCAAATTTTACTGCTATTCATTGCATGTCTTTGAATTTCCAAAATATTATTATTCTCTGTTATAAATACAGTTATTACTGAATGTGTCAAAGAGCACTGTTTCCACCCGGTTTCGAAACGGGGACCTTTCGCGTGTGAAGCGAATGTGTAAACCACTACACTACAGAAACTGCTGCATGTGGTTTTTGCAAGGACTAAACCAAATATTACTGATATTCACTGCATGTATTTGAATTTCCAAAATAAGTCATTTATGAAAGCAACTATTCTCTGTTATAAATACAGTTCTTACTGAATGTGTGAAAGATCACTGTTTCCACCCGGTTTCGAACCGGGGACCTTTCGCGTGTGAAGCGAATTTGATAACCACTAAACTACAGAAACTGCTGCATGTGGTTTTTGCAAGGACTAAACCAAATTTTACTGATATTCACTGCATGTATTTGAATTTCCAAAATAAGGCATTTATGAAAGGAAGCACTTTTTCCACCCGGTTTCAAACCGGGGACCTTTCGCGTGTGAAGCGAATGTGATAACCACTACACTACAGAACCTGCTGCATGTGGTTTTTGCAAGGACTAAACCACATTTTACTGCTATTCACTGCATGTATTTGAATTTCCAAAATAAGTCATTTATGAAAGCAACTATTCTCTGTTATAAATACAGTTCTTACTGAATGTGTCAAAGAGCACTGTTTCCACCCGGTTTCGAACCGGGGACCTTTCACGTGTGAAGCGAATGTGATAACCACTACACTACAGAAACTGCTGCATTTGGTTATTGCAAGGACTAAACCAAATTTTACTGATATTCACTGCATGTATTTGAATTTCCAAAATATTATTATTCTCTGTTATAAATACAGTTCTTACTGAATGTGTCAAAGAGCACTGTTTCCACCCGGTTTCGAACCGGGGACCTTTCGCGTGTGAAGCGAATGTGATAACCACTACACTACAGAAACTGCTGCATGTGGTTTTTGCAAGGACTAAACCAAATTTTACTGATATTCACTGCATGTATTTGAATTTCCAAAATAAGGCATTTATGAAAGTAACTATTCACTGTTAACAATACAGTTCTTACTGCATGTGTCAAAGAGCACTGTTTCCACCCGGTTTTGAACCGGGGACCTTTCCAATGTTAAGCGAACGTGATAACCACTACACTACAGAAACTGCTGCATGTGGTTTTTGCAAGGACTAAACCAAATTTTACTGATATTCACTGCATGTATTTGAATTTCCAAAATAAGGCATTTATGAAAGTAACTATTCACTGTTAACAATACAGTTCTTACTTAATGTGTCAAAGAGCACTGTTTCCACCCAGTTTCAAACCGGGGACCTTTTGCTTGTGAAGCGAATGTGATAACCACTACACTACAGAAACTTCTGCATGTGATTTCTGTAAGGACTAAACCAAATTTCACTGATATTCACTGCATGTATTTGAATTTCCGAAATAAGGCATTTATGAAAGAAATCACTGTTTCCACCCAGTTTCGAACCGGGGACCTTTCGCGTGTTAAGCGAACGTGATAACCACTACACTACAGAAACTGCTGCATGTGGATTTTGCAAGGACTAAACCAAATTCTACTGCTATTCACTGCATGTATTTGAATTTCCAAAATATTATTATTCTCTGTTATAAATTCAGTTCTTACTGAATTTGTCAAAGAGCACTGTTTCCACCCGGTTTCGAACCGGGGACCTTTCGCGTGTGAAGCGAATGTGATAACCACTACACTACAGAAACTGCTGCATGTGGTTTTTGCAAGGACTAAACCAAATTTTACTGATATTCACTGCATGTATTTGAATTTCCAAAATAAGGCATTTATGAAAGAATGCACTTTTTCCACCCGGTTTCTAACCGGGGAGCTTTCGCGTGTTAAGCGAACGTGATAACCACTACACTACAGAAACTGCTGCATGTGATTTTTGCAAGGACTAAACCAAATTTTACTGCTATTCATTGCATGTATTTGAATTTCCAAAATATTATTATTCTCTGTTATAAATACAGTTCTTACTGAATGTGTCAAAGAGCACTGTTTCCACCCGGTTTCGAACCGGGGACCTTTCGCGTGTGAAGCAAATGTGATAACCACTACACTACAGAAACTGCTGCATGTGGTTTTTGCAAGGACTAAACCAAATTTTACTGATATTCACTGCATGTATTTGAATTTCCAAAATAAGGCATTTATGAAAGCAACTATTCACTGTTAACAATACAGTTCTTACTGCATGTGTCAAAGAGCACTGTTTCCACCCGGTTTTGAACCTGGGACCTTTCCAATGTTAAGCGAACGTGATAACCACTACACTACAGAAACTGTTGAATGTGATTTTGCAAGGACTAAACCAAATTTTACTGATATTCACATCATTTATTTGAATTTCCAAATTAAGGCATTTATGAAAGCAACTATTCTCTGTTATAAATACAGTTCTTACTTAATGTGTCAAAGAGCACTGTTTCCACCCGGTTTCGAACCGGGGACCTTTTGCTTGTGAAGCGAATGTGATAACCACTACACTACAGAAACTGCTGCATGTGAATTCTGTAAGGACTAAACCAAATTTACCCTGATATTCACTGCATGTATTTGAATTTCCAAAATACTATTATTCTCTGTCATGAATACAGTTCTTACTGAATATGTCAAAGAGCACTGTTTCCACCCGGTTTCGAACCGGGGACCTTTCGCGTGTAAAGCGAACGTGATAACCACCACACTACAGAAACTGCTGAATGTGTTTTTTGCAAGGACTAAACCAAATTTTACTGCTATTCACTGCATGTATTTGAATTTCCAAAATATTATTATTCTCTGTTATAAATACAGTTCTTACTGAATGTGTCAAAGAGCACTGTTTCCACCCGGTTTCGAACCGGGGACCTTTCACGTGTTGAGCGAATGTGATAACCACTACACTACAGAAACTGCTGCATGTGATTTTTGCAAGGACTAAACAAAATTTTACTGATATTCACTGCATGTATTTGAATTTCCAAAATAAGGCATTTATGAAAGAAAGCACTGTTTCCACCTGGTTTCGAAACGGGGACCTTTCGCGTGTTAAGCGAAAGTGATAACCACTACACTACAGAAACTGCTCCATGTGGATTTTGCAAGGACTAAACCAAATTTGACTGATATTCACTGCATGTATTTGAATTTCCAAAATAAGGCATTTATGAAAGAAATCACTGTTTCCACCCGGTTTCGAACCGGGGACCTTTCGCGTGTTAAGCGAACGTGATAACCACTACACTACAGAAACTGCCGCATGTGATTTTTGCAAGGACTAAACCAAATTTGACTGATATTCACTGCATGTATTTGAATTTCCGAAATAAGGCATTTATGAAAGAAATCACTGTTTCCACCCGGTTTCGAACCGGGGACCTTTCGCGTGTTAAGCGAACGTGATAACCACTACACTACAGAAACTGCTGCATGTGGATTTTGCAAGGACTAAACCAAATTTTACTGCTATTCACTGCATGTATTTGAATTTCCAAAATATTATTATTCTCTGTTATAAATTCAGTTCTTACTGAATTTGTCAAAGAGCACTGTTTCCACCCGGTTTCGAACCGGGGACCTTTCGCGTGTGAAGCGAATGTGATAACCACTACACTACAGACACTGCTGCATGTGGTTTTTGCAAGGACTAAACCAAATTTTACTGATATTCACTGCATGTATTTGAATTTCCAAAATAAGGCATTTATGAAAGAAAGCACTTTTTCCACCCGGTTTCTAACCGGGGAGCTTTCGCGTGTTAAGCGAAGGTGATAACCACTACACTACAGAAACTGCTGCATGTGATTTTTGCAAGGACTAATCCAAATTTTACTGCTATTCATTGCATGTATTTGAATTTCCAAAATATTATTATTCTTTGTTATAAATACAGTTCTTACTGAATGTGTCAAAGAGCACTGTTTACACCCGGTTTCGAACCTGGGACCTTTCGCGTGTGAAGCGAATGTGATAACCACTACACTACAGAAACTGCTGCATGTGATTTTTGCAAGGACTAATCCAAATTTTACTGCTATTCATTGCATGTCTTTGAATTTCCAAAATATTATTATTCTCTGTTATAAATACAGTTATTACTGAATGTGTCAAAGAGCACTGTTTCCACCCGGTTTCGAAACGGGGACCTTTCGCGTGTGAAGCGAATGTGATAACCACTACACTACAGAAACTGCTGCATGTGGTTTTTGCAAGGACTAAACCAAATATTACTGATATTCACTGCATGTATTTGAATTTCCAAAATAAGTCATTTATGAAAGCAACTATTCTCTGTTATAAATACAGTTCTTACTGAATGTGGGAAAGAGCACTGTTTCCACCCGGTTTCGAACCGGGGACCTTTCGCGTGTGAAGCGAATTTGATAACCACTACACTACAGAAACTGCTGCATGTGGTTTTTGCAAGGACTAAACCAAATTTTACTGATATTCACTGCATGTATTTGAATTTCCAAAATAAGGCATTTATGAAAGGAAGCACTTTTTCCACCCGGTTTCAAACCGGGGACCTTTCACATGTGAAGCGAATGTGATAACCACTACACTACAGAAACTGCTGCATTTGGTTTTTGCAAGGACTAAACCAAATTTTACTGATATTCACTGCATGTATTTGAATTTCCAAAATATTATTATTCTCTGTTATAAATACAGTTCTTACTGAATGTGTCAAAGAGCACTGTTTCCACCCGGTTTCGAACCGGGGACCTTTCGCGTGTGAAGCGAATGTGATAACCACTACACTACAGAAACTGCTGCATGTGGTTTTTGCAAGGACTAAACCAAATTTTACTGATATTCACTGCATGTATTTGAATTTCCAAAAGAAGGCATTTATGAAAGCAACTATTCACTGTTAACAATACAGTTCTTACTGCATGTGTCAAAGAGCACTGTTTCCACCCGGTTTTGAACCGGGGACCTTTCCAATGTTAAGCGAACGTGATAACCACTACACTACAGAAACTGTTGAATGTGATTTTGCAAGGACTAAACCAAATTTTACTGATATTCACATCATTTATTTGAATTTCCAAATTAAGGCATTTATGAAAGCAACTATTCTCTGTTATAAATACAGTTCTTACTTAATGTGTCAAAGAGCACTGTTTCCACCCGGTTTCGAACCGGGGACCTTTTGCTTGTGAAGCGAATGTGATAACCACTACACTACAGAAACTGCTGCATGTGAATTCTGTAAGGACTAAACCAAATTTACCCTGATATTCACTGCATGTATTTGAATTTCCAAAATACTATTATTCTCTGTCATGAATACAGTTCTTACTGAATATGTCAAAGAGCACTGTTTTCACCCGGTTTCGAACCGGGGACCTTTCGCGTGTAAAGCGAATGTGATAACCACCACACTACAGAAACTGCTGAATGTGTTTTTTGCAAGGACTAAACCAAATTTTACTGCTATTCACTGCATGTATTTGAATTTCCAAAATATTATTATTCTCTGTTATAAATACAGTTCTTACTGAATGTGTCAAAGAGCACTGTTTCCACCCGGTTTCGAACCGGGGACCTTTCACGTGTTGAGCGAATGTGATAACCACTACACTACAGAAACTGCTGCATGTGATTTTTGCAAGGACTAAACAAAATTTTACTGATATTCACTGCATGTATTTGAATTTCCAAAATAAGGCATTTATGAAAGAAAGCACTGTTTCCACCTGGTTTCGAAACGGGGACCTTTCGCGTGTTAAGCGAAAGTGATAACCACTACACTACAGAAACTGCTGCATGTGGATTTTGCAAGGACTAAACCAAATTTGACTGATATTCACTGCATGTATTTGAATTTCCAAAATAAGGCATTTATGAAAGAAATCACTGCTTCCACCCGGTTTCGAACCGGGGACCTTTCGCGTGTTAAGCGAACGTGATAACCACTACACTACAGAAACTGCTGCATGTGGATTTTGCAAGGACTAAACCAAATTTTACTGCTATTCACTGCATGTATTTGAATTTCCAAAATATTATTATTCTCTGTTATAAATACAGTTCTTACTGAATGTGTCAAAGAGCACTGTTTCCACCCGGTTTCAAACCGGGGACCTTTCACGTGTTGAGCGAATGTGATAACCACTACACTACAGAAACTGCTGCATGTGATTTTTGCAAGGACTAAACAAAATTTTACTGATATTCACTGCATGTATTTGAATTTCCAAAATAAGGCATTTATGAAAGAAAGCACTGTTTCCACCTGGTTTCGAACCAGGGACCTTTCGCGTGTTAAGCGAAAGTGATAACCACTACACTACAGAAACTGCTGCATGTGGATTTTGCAAGGACTAAACCAAATTTTACTGCTATTCACTGCATGTATTTGAATTTCCAAAATATTATTATTCTCTGTTATAAATTCAGTTCTTACTGAATTTGTCAAAGAGCACTGTTTCCACCCGGTTTCGAACCGGGGACCTTTCGCGTGTGAAGCGAATGTGATAACCACTACACTACAGAAACTGCTGCATGTGGTTTTTGCAAGGACTAAACCAAATTTTACTGATATTCACTGCATGTATTTGAATTTCCAAAATAAGGCATTTATGAAAGAAAGCACTTTTTCCACCCGGTTTCTAACCGGGGAGCTTTCGCGTGTTAAGCGAACGTGATAACCACTACACTACAGAAACTGCTGCATGTGATTTTTGCAAGGACTAAACCAAATTTTACTGCTATTCATTGCATGTATTTGAATTTCCAAAATATTATTATTCTCTGTTATAAATACAGTTCTTACTGAATGTGTCAAAGAGCACTGTTTACACCCGGTTTCGAACCTGGGACCTTTCACGTGTGAAGCGAATGTGATAACCACTACACTACAGAAACTGCTGCATGTGATTTTTGCAAGGACTAATCCAAATTTTACTGCTATTCATTGCATGTCTTTGAATTTCCAAAATATTATTATTCTCTGTTATAAATACAGTTATTACTGAATGTGTCAAAGAGCACTGTTTCCACCCGGTTTCGAAACGGGGACCTTTCGCGTGTGAAGCGAATGTGATAACCACTACACTACAGAAACTGCTGCATGTGGTTTTTGCAAGGACTAAACCAAATATTACTGATATTCACTGCATGTATTTGAATTTCCAAAATAAGTCATTTATGAAAGCAACTATTCTCTGTTATAAATACAGTTCTTACTGAATGTGTGAAAGAGCACTGTTTCCACCCGGTTTCGAACCGGGGACCTTTCGCGTGTGAAGCGAATTTGATAACCACTACACTACAGAAAGTGCTGCATGTGGTTTTTGCAAGGACTAAACCAAATTTTACTGATATTCACTGCATGTATTTGAATTTCCAAAATAAGGCATTTATGAAAGGAAGCACTTTTTCCACCCGGTTTCAAACCGGGGACCTTTCGCGTGTGAAGCGAATGTGATAACCTCTACACTACAGAAACTGCCGCATGTGATTTTTGCAAGGACTAAACCAAATTTTACTGATATTCACTGCATGTATTTGAATTTCCAATATAAGGCATTTATGAAAGCAACTATTCTCTGTTATAAATACAGTTCTTACTGAATGTGTCAAAGAGCACTGTTTCCACCCGGTTTCGAACCGGGGACCTTTCACATGTGAAGCGAATGTGATAACCACTACACTACAGAAACTGCTGCATTTGGTTTTTGCAAGGACTAAACCAAATTTTACTGATATTCACTGCATGTATTTGAATTTCCAAAATATTATTATTCTCTGTTATAAATACAGTTCTTACTGAATGTGTCAAAGAGCACTGTTTCCACCCGGTTTCGAACCGGGGACCTTTCGCGTGTGAAGCGAATGTGATAACCACTACACTACAGAAACTGCTGCATGTGGATTTTGCAAGGACTAAACCAAATTTTACTGATATTCACTGCATGTATTTGAATTTCCAAAATAAGGCATTTATGAAAGAAATCACTGCTTCCACCCGGTTTCGAACCGGGGACCTTTCGCGTGTGAAGCGAATGTGATAACCACTACACTACAGAAACTGCTGCATGTGGATTTTGCAAGGACTAAACCAAATTTTACTGCTATTCACTGCATGTATTTGAATTTCCAAAATATTATTATTCTCTGTTATAAATACAGTTCTTACTGAATGTGTCAAAGAGCACTGTTTCCACCCGGTTTCAAACCGGGGACCTTTCACGTGTTGAGCGAATGTGATAACCACTACACTACAGAAACTGCTGCATGTGATTTTTGCAAGGACTAAACAAAATTTTACTGATATTCACTGCATGTATTTGAATTTCCAAAATAAGGCATTTATGAAAGAAAGCACTGTTTCCACCTGGTTTCGAACCAGGGACCTTTCGCGTGTTAAGCGAAAGTGATAACCACTACACTACAGAAACTGCTGCATGTGGATTTTGCAAGGACTAAACCAAATTTTACTGCTATTCACTGCATGTATTTGAATTTCCAAAATATTATTATTCTCTGTTATAAATTCAGTTCTTACTGAATTTGTCAAAGAGCACTGTTTCCACCCGGTTTCGAACCGGGGACCTTTCGCGTGTGAAGCGAATGTGATAACCACTACACTACAGAAACTGCTGCATGTGGTTTTTGCAAGGACTAAACCAAATTTTACTGATATTCACTGCATGTATTTGAATTTCCAAAATAAGGCATTTATGAAAGAAAGCACTTTTTCCACCCGGTTTCTAACCGGGGAGCTTTCGCGTGTTAAGCGAACGTGATAACCACTACACTACAGAAACTGCTGCATGTGATTTTTGCAAGGACTAAACCAAATTTTACTGCTATTCATTGCATGTATTTGAATTTCCAAAATATTATTATTCTCTGTTATAAATACAGTTCTTACTGAATGTGTCAAAGAGCACTGTTTACACCCGGTTTCGAACCTGGGACCTTTCGCGTGTGAAGCGAATGTGATAACCACTACACTACAGAAACTGCTGCATGTGATTTTTGCAAGGACTAATCCAAATTTTACTGCTATTCATTGCATGTCTTTGAATTTCCAAAATATTATTATTCTCTGTTATAAATACAGTTATTACTGAATGTGTCAAAGAGCACTGTTTCCACCCGGTTTCGAAACGGGGACCTTTCGCGTGTGAAGCGAATGTGATAACCACTACACTACAGAAACTGCTGCATGTGGTTTTTGCAAGGACTAAACCAAATATTACTGATATTCACTGCATGTATTTGAATTTCCAAAATAAGTCATTTATGAAAGCAACTATTCTCTGTTATAAATACAGTTCTTACTGAATGTGTGAAAGAGCACTGTTTCCACCCGGTTTCGAACCGGGGACCTTTCGCGTGTGAAGCGAATTTGATAACCACTACACTACAGAAAGTGCTGCATGTGGTTTTTGCAAGGACTAAACCAAATTTTACTGATATTCACTGCATGTATTTGAATTTCCAAAATAAGGCATTTATGAAAGGAAGCACTTTTTCCACCCGGTTTCAAACCGGGGACCTTTCGCGTGTGAAGCGAATGTGATAACCTCTACACTACAGAAACTGCCGCATGTGATTTTTGCAAGGACTAAACCAAATTTTACTGATATTCACTGCATGTATTTGAATTTCCAATATAAGGCATTTATGAAAGCAACTATTCTCTGTTATAAATACAGTTCTTACTGAATGTGTCAAAGAGCACTGTTTCCACCCGGTTTCGAACCGGGGACCTTTCGCATGTGAAGCGAATGTGATAACCACTACACTACAGAAACTGCTGCATGTGGATTTTGCAAGGACTAAACCAAATTTTACTGATATTCACTGCATGTATTTGAATTTCCAAAATAAGGCATTTATGAAAGAAATCACTGCTTCCACCCGGTTTCGAACCGGGGACCTTTCGCGTGTTAAGCGAACGTGATAACCACTACACTACAGAAACTGCTGCATGTGGATTTTGCAAGGACTAAACCAAATTTTACTGCTATTCACTGCATGTATTTGAATTTCCAAAATATTATTATTCTCTGTTATAAATACAGTTCTTACTGAATGTGTCAAAGAGCACTGTTTCCACCCGGTTTCGAACCGGGGACCTTTCGCATGTGAAGCGAATGTGATAACCACTACACTACAGAAACTGCTGCATGTGGATTTTGCAAGGACTAAACCAAATTTTACTGATATTCACTGCATGTATTTGAATTTCCAAAATAAGGCATTTATGAAAGAAATCACTGCTTCCACCCGGTTTCGAACCGGGGACCTTTCGCGTGTTAAGCGAACGTGATAACCACTACACTACAGAAACTGCTGCATGTGGATTTTGCAAGGACTAAACCAAATTTTACTGCTATTCACTGCATGTATTTGAATTTCCAAAATATTATTATTCTCTGTTATAAATACAGTTCTTACTGAATGTGTCAAAGAGCACTGTTTCCACCCGGTTTCAAACCGGGGACCTTTCACGTGTTGAGCGAATGTGATAACCACTACACTACAGAAACTGCTGCATGTGATTTTTGCAAGGACTAAACAAAATTTTACTGATATTCACTGCATGTATTTGAATTTCCAAAATAAGGCATTTATGAAAGAAAGCACTGTTTCCACCTGGTTTCGAACCAGGGACCTTTCGCGTGTTAAGCGAAAGTGATAACCACTACACTACAGAAACTGCTGCATGTGGATTTTGCAAGGACTAAACCAAATTTTACTGCTATTCACTGCATGTATTTGAATTTCCAAAATATTATTATTCTCTGTTATAAATTCAGTTCTTACTGAATTTGTCAAAGAGCACTGTTTCCACCCGGTTTCGAACCGGGGACCTTTCGCGTGTGAAGCGAATGTGATAACCACTACACTACAGAAACTGCTGCATGTGGTTTTTGCAAGGACTAAACCAAATTTTACTGATATTCACTGCATGTATTTGAATTTCCAAAATAAGGCATTTATGAAAGAAAGCACTTTTTCCACCCGGTTTCTAACCGGGGAGCTTTCGCGTGTTAAGCGAACGTGATAACCACTACACTACAGAAACTGCTGCATGTGATTTTTGCAAGGACTAAACCAAATTTTACTGCTATTCATTGCATGTATTTGAATTTCCAAAATATTATTATTCTCTGTTATAAATACAGTTCTTACTGAATGTGTCAAAGAGCACTGTTTACACCCGGTTTCGAACCTGGGACCTTTCGCGTGTGAAGCGAATGTGATAACCACTACACTACAGAAACTGCTGCATGTGATTTTTGCAAGGACTAATCCAAATTTTACTGCTATTCATTGCATGTCTTTGAATTTCCAAAATATTATTATTCTCTGTTATAAATACAGTTATTACTGAATGTGTCAAAGAGCACTGTTTCCACCCGGTTTCGAAACGGGGACCTTTCGCGTGTGAAGCGAATGTGATAACCACTACACTACAGAAACTGCTGCATGTGGTTTTTGCAAGGACTAAACCAAATATTACTGATATTCACTGCATGTATTTGAATTTCCAAAATAAGTCATTTATGAAAGCAACTATTCTCTGTTATAAATACAGTTCTTACTGAATGTGTGAAAGAGCACTGTTTCCACCCGGTTTCGAACCGGGGACCTTTCGCGTGTGAAGCGAATTTGATAACCACTACACTACAGAAAGTGCTGCATGTGGTTTTTGCAAGGACTAAACCAAATTTTACTGATATTCACTGCATGTATTTGAATTTCCAAAATAAGGCATTTATGAAAGGAAGCACTTTTTCCACCCGGTTTCAAACCGGGGACCTTTCGCGTGTGAAGCGAATGTGATAACCTCTACACTACAGAAACTGCCGCATGTGATTTTTGCAAGGACTAAACCAAATTTTACTGATATTCACTGCATGTATTTGAATTTCCAATATAAGGCATTTATGAAAGCAACTATTCTCTGTTATAAATACAGTTCTTACTGAATGTGTCAAAGAGCACTGTTTCCACCCGGTTTCGAACCGGGGACCTTTCACATGTGAAGCGAATGTGATAACCACTACACTACAGAAACTGCTGCATCTGGTTTTTGCAAGGACTAAACCAAATTTTACTGATATTCACTGCATGTATTTGAATTTCCAAAATATTATTATTCTCTGTTATAAATACAGTTCTTACTGAATGTGTCAAAGAGCACTGTTTCCACCCGGTTTCGAACCGGGGACCTTTCGCGTGTGAAGCGAATGTGATAACCACTACACTACAGAAACTGCTGCATGTGGATTTTGCAAGGACTAAACCAAATTTTACTGATATTCACTGCATGTATTTGAATTTCCAAAATAAGGCATTTATGAAAGCAACTATTCACTGTTAACAATACAGTTCTTACTGCATGTGTCAAAGAGCACTGTTTCCACCCGGTTTTGAACCGGGGACCTTTCCAATGTTAAGCAAACGTGATAACCACTACACTACAGAAACTGTTGAATGTGATTTTGCAAGGACTAAACCAAATTTTACTGATATTCACATCATTTATTTGAATTTCCAAATTAAGGCATTTATGAAAGCAACTATTCTCTGTTATAAATACAGTTCTTACTTAATGTGTCAAAGAGCACTGTTTCCACCCGGTTTCGAACCGGGGACCTTTTGCTTGTGAAGCGAATTTGATAACCACTACACTACAGAAAGTGCTGCATGTGGTTTTTGCAAGGACTAAACCAAATTTTACTGATATTCACTGCATGTATTTGAATTTCCAAAATAAGGCATTTATGAAAGGAAGCACTTTTTCCACCCGGTTTCAAACCGGGGACCTTTCGCGTGTGAAGCGAATGTGATAACCTCTACACTACAGAAACTGCCGCATGTGATTTTTGCAAGGACTAAACCAAATTTTACTGATATTCACTGCATGTATTTGAATTTCCAATATAAGGCATTTATGAAAGCAACTATTCTCTGTTATAAATACAGTTCTTACTGAATGTGTCAAAGAGCACTGTTTCCACCCGGTTTCGAACCGGGGACCTTTCACATGTGAAGCGAATGTGATAACCACTACACTACAGAAACTGCTGCATCTGGTTTTTGCAAGGACTAAACCAAATTTTACTGATATTCACTGCATGTATTTGAATTTCCAAAATATTATTATTCTCTGTTATAAATACAGTTCTTACTGAATGTGTCAAAGAGCACTGTTTCCACCCGGTTTCGAACCGGGGACCTTTCGCGTGTGAAGCGAATGTGATAACCACTACACTACAGAAACTGCTGCATGTGGATTTTGCAAGGACTAAACCAAATTTTACTGATATTCACTGCATGTATTTGAATTTCCAAAATAAGGCATTTATGAAAGCAACTATTCACTGTTAACAATACAGTTCTTACTGCATGTGTCAAAGAGCACTGTTTCCACCCGGTTTTGAACCGGGGACCTTTCCAATGTTAAGCAAACGTGATAACCACTACACTACAGAAACTGTTGAATGTGATTTTGCAAGGACTAAACCAAATTTTACTGATATTCACATCATTTATTTGAATTTCCAAATTAAGGCATTTATGAAAGCAACTATTCTCTGTTATAAATACAGTTCTTACTTAATGTGTCAAAGAGCACTGTTTCCACCCGGTTTCGAACCGGGGACCTTTTGCTTGTGAAGCGACTGTGATAACCACTACACTACAGAAACTGCTGCATGTGAATTCTGTAAGGACTAAACCAAATTTACCCTGATATTCACTGCATGTATTTGAATTTCCAAAATACTATTATTCTCTGTCATGAATACAGTTCTTACTGAATATGTCAAAGAGCACTGTTTCCACCCGGTTTCGAACCGGGGACCTTTCGCGTGTAAAGCGAACGTGATAACCACCACACTACAGAAACTGCTGAATGTGTTTTTTGCAAGGACTAAACCAAATTTTACTGCTATTCACTGCATGTATTTGAATTTCCAAAATATTATTATTCTCTGTTATAAATACAGTTCTTACTGAATGTGTCAAAGAGCACTGTTTCCACCCGGTTTCGAACCGGGGACCTTTCACGTGTTGAGCGAATGTGATAACCACTACACTACAGAAACTGCTGCATGTGATTTTTGCAAGGACTAAACAAAATTTTACTGATATTCACTGCATGTATTTGAATTTCCAAAATAAGGCATTTATGAAAGAAAGCACTGTTTCCACCTGGTTTCGAAACGGGGACCTTTCGCGTGTTAAGCGAAAGTGATAACCACTACACTACAGAAACTGCTGCATGTGGATTTTGCAAGGACTAAACCAAATTTGACTGATATTCACTGCATGTATTTGAATTTCCAAAATAAGGCATTTATGAAAGAAATCACTGCTTCCACCCGGTTTCGAACCGGGGACCTTTCGCTTGTTAAGCGAATGTGATAACCACTACACTACAGAAACTGCTGCATGTGGTTTTTGCAAGGACTAAACCAAATTTTACTGATATTCACTGCATGTATTTGAATTTCCAAAATATTATTATTCTCTGTTATAAATTCAGTTCTTACTGAATTTGTCAAAGAGCACTGTTTCCACCCGGTTTCGAACCGGGGACCTTTCGCGTGTGAAGCGAATGTGATAACCACTACACTACAGAAACTGCTGCATGTGGTTTTTGCAAGGACTAAACCAAATTTTACTGATATTCACTGCATGTATTTGAATTTCCAAAATAAGGCATTTATGAAAGAAAGCACTTTTTCCACCCGGTTTCTAACCGGGGAGCTTTCGCGTGTTAAGCGAACGTGATAACCACTACACTACAGAAACTGCTGCATGTGATTTTTGCAAGGACTAAACCAAATTTTACTGCTATTCATTGCATGTATTTGAATTTCCAAAATATTATTATTCTCTGTTATAAATACAGTTCTTACTGAATGTGTCAAAGAGCACTGTTTACACACGGTTTCGAACCTGGGACCTTTCGCGTGTGAAGCGAATGTGATAACCACTACACTACAGAAACTGCTGCATGTGATTTTTGCAAGGACTAATCCAAATTTTACTGCTATTCATTGCATGTCTTTGAATTTCCAAAATATTATTATTCTCTGTTATAAATACAGTTATTACTGAATGTGTCAAAGAGCACTGTTTCCACCCGGTTTCGAAACGGGGACCTTTCGCGTGTGAAGCGAATGTGATAACCACTACACTACAGAAACTGCTGCATGTGGTTTTTGCAAGGACTAAACCAAATATTACTGATATTCACTGCATGTATTTGAATTTCCAAAATAAGTCATTTATGAAAGCAACTATTCTCTGTTATAAATACAGTTCTTACTGAATGTGTGAAAGAGCACTGTTTCCACCCGGTTTCGAACCGGGGACCTTTCGCGTGTGAAGCGAATTTGATAACCACTACACTACAGAAAGTGCTGCATGTGGTTTTTGCAAGGACTAAACCAAATTTTACTGATATTCACTGCATGTATTTGAATTTCCAAAATAAGGCATTTATGAAAGGAAGCACTTTTTCCACCCGGTTTCAAACCGGGGACCTTTCGCGTGTGAAGCGAATGTGATAACCTCTACACTACAGAAACTGCCGCATGTGATTTTTGCAAGGACTAAACCAAATTTTACTGATATTCACTGCATGTATTTGAATTTCCAATATAAGGCATTTATGAAAGCAACTATTCTCTGTTATAAATACAGTTCTTACTGAATGTGTCAAAGAGCACTGTTTCCACCCGGTTTCGAACCGGGGACCTTTCACATGTGAAGCGAATGTGATAACCACTACACTACAGAAACTGCTGCATTTGGTTTTTGCAAGGACTAAACCAAATTTTACTGATATTCACTGCATGTATTTGAATTTCCAAAATATTATTATTCTCTGTTATAAATACAGTTCTTACTGAATGTGTCAAAGAGCACTGTTTACACCCGGTTTCGAACCGGGGACCTTTCGCGTGTGAAGCGAATGTGATAACCACTACACTACAGAAACTGCTGCATGTGGATTTTGCAAGGACTAAACCAAATTTTACTGATATTCACTGCATGTATTTGAATTTCCAAAATAAGGCATTTATGAAAGCAACTATTCACTGTTAACAATACAGTTCTTACTGCATGTGTCAAAGAGCACTGTTTCCACCCGGTTTTGAACCGGGGACCTTTCCAATGTTAAGCAAACGTGATAACCACTACACTACAGAAACTGTTGAATGTGATTTTGCAAGGACTAAACCAAATTTTACTGATATTCACATCATTTATTTGAATTTCCAAATTAAGGCATTTATGAAAGCAACTATTCTCTGTTATAAATACAGTTCTTACTTAATGTGTCAAAGATCACTGTTTCCACCCGGTTTCGAACCGGGGACCTTTTGCTTGTGAAGCGAATGTGATAACCACTACACTACAGAAACTGCTGCATGTGAATTCTGTAAGGACTAAACCAAATTTACCCTGATATTCACTGCATGTATTTGAATTTCCAAAATACTATTATTCTCTGTCATGAATACAGTTCTTACTGAATATGTCAAAGAGCACTGTTTCCACCCGGTTTCGAACCGGGGACCTTTCGCGTGTAAAGCGAACGTGATAACCACCACACTACAGAAACTGCTGAATGTGTTTTTTGCAAGGACTAAACCAAATTTTACTGATATTCACTGCATGTATTTGAATTTCCAAAATAAGGCATTTATGAAAGGAAGCACTTTTTCCACCCGGTTTCAAACCGGGGACCTTTCGCGTGTGAAGCGAATGTGATAACCTCTACACTACAGAAACTGCCGCATGTGATTTTTGCAAGGACTAAACCAAATTTGACTGATATTCACTGCATGTATTTGAATTTCCAAAATAAGGCAGTTATGAAAGAAATCACTGTTTCCACCCGGTTTCGAACCGGGGACCTTTCGCGTGTTAAGCGAACGTGATAACCACTACACTACAGAAACTGCTGCATGTGGATTTTGCAAGGACTAAACCAAATTTTACTGCTATTCACTGCATGTATTTGAATTTCCAAAATATTATTATTCTCTGTTATAAATACAGTTCTTACTGAATGTGTCAAAGAGCAATGTTTCCACCCGGTTTCGAACCGGGGACCTTTCACGTGTTGAGCGAATGTGATAACCACTACACTACAGAAACTGCTGCATGTGATTTTTGCAAGGACTAAACAAAATTTTACTGATATTCACTGCATGTATTTGAATTTCCAAAATAAGGCATTTATGAAAGAAAGCACTGTTTCCACCTGGTTTCGAAACGGGGACCTTTCGCGTGTTAAGCGAAAGTGATAACCACTACACTACAGAAACTGCTGCATGTGGATTTTGCAAGGACTAAACCAAATTTTACTGCTATTCAATGCATGTATTTGAATTTCCAAAATATTATTATTCTCTGTTATAAAAACAGTTCTTACTGAATGTGTCAAAGAGCACTGTTTCCACCCGGTTTCGAACAGGGGACCTTTCGCGTGTGAAGCGAATGTGATAACCACTACACTACAGAACCTGCTGCATGTGGTTTTTGCAAGGACTAAACCAAATTTTACTGATATTCACTGCATGTATTTGAATTTCCAAAATATTATTATTCTCTGTTATAAATACAGTTCTTACTGAATGTGTCAAAGAGCACTGTTTCCACCCGGGTTTCGAACCGGGGACCTTTCGCGTGTGAAGCAAATGTGATAACCACTACACTACAGAAACTGCTGGATGTGGTTTTTGCAAGGACTAAACCAAATATTTTCTGATATTCACTGCATGTATTTGAATTTCCAAAATAAGTCATTTATGAAAGTAACTATTCTCTGTTATAAATACAGTTCTTACTGAATGTGTCAAAGAGCACTGTTTCCACCCGGTTTCGAACCGGGGACCTTTCACGTGTGAAGCGAATGTGATAACCACTACACTACAGAAACTGCTGCATTTGGTTTTTGCAAGGACTAAACCAAATTTTACTGATATTCACTGCATGTATTTGAATTTCCCAAATATTATTATTCTCTGTTATAAACACAGTTCTTACTGAATGTGTCAAAGAGCACTGTTTCCACCCGGTTTCGAACCGGGGACCTTTCGCGTGTGAAGCGAATGTGATAACCACTACACTACAGAAACTGCTGCATGTGGTTTTTGCAAGGACTAAACCAAATTTTACTGATATTCACTGCATGTATTTGAATTTCCAAAATAAGGCATTTATGAAAGTAACTATTCACTGTTAACAATACAGTTCTTACTGCATGTGGCAAAGAGCACTGTTTCCACCCGGTTTTGAACCGGGGACCTTTCCAATGTTAAGCGAACGTGATAACCACTACACTACAGAAACTGTTGAATGTGATTTTGCAAGGACTAAACCAAATTTTACTGATATTCACATCATTTATTTGAATTTCCAAATTAAGGCATTTATGAAAGCAACTATTCACTGTTATAAATACAGTTCTTACTGAAGGCATTTATGAAAGCAACTATTCTCTGTTATAAATACAGTTCTTACTTAATGTGTCAAAGAGCACTGTTTCCACCCGGTTTCGAACCGGGGACCTTTTGCGTGTGAAGCAAATGTGATAACCATTACACTACAGAAACTGCTGCATGTGAATTCTGTAAGGACTAAACCAAATTTCACTGATATTCACTGCATGTATTTGAATTTCCAAAATACTATTATTCTCTGTTATGAATACAGTTCTTACTGAATATGTCAAAGAGCACTGTTTCCACCCGGTTTCGAACCGGGGACCTTTCGCGTGTAAAGCGAATGTGATAACCACCACACTACAGAAACTGCTGAATGTGTTTTTTGCAAGGACTAAACCAAATTTTACTGATATTCACTGCATGTATTTGAAGTTCCAAAATAAGGCATTTATGAAAGAAAGCACTGTTTCCACCCGGTTTCAAACCGGGGACCTTTCGCGTGTTAAGCTAACGTGATAACCACTACACTACAGAAACTGCTGCATGTGATTTTTGTAAGGACTAAACCAAATTTTACTGCTATTCACTGCATGTATTTGAATTTCCAAAATATTATTATTCTCTGTTATAAATACAGTTCTTACTGAATGTGTCAAAGTGCACTGTTTCCACTCGGTTACGAACCAGGAACCTTCCGCGTGTTAAGCGAACGTGATAACCACTACACTACAGAAACTGCTGCATGTGGTCTTTGCAAGGACTAAACCAAATTTTACTGATATTCACTGCATGTATTTGAATTTCCAAAATCAGCCATTTATGAAAGCAACTATTCTCTGTTATAAATACAGTTCTTACTGAATGTGTCAAAGAGCACTGTTTCCAACGGGTTTCGAACCTGGGACCTTTTGCGTGTGAAGCGAACGTGATAACCACTACACTACAGAAACTGTTGAATGTGATTTTGCAAGGACTAAACCAAATTTTACTGATATTCACATCATTTATTTGAATTTCCAAATTAAGGCATTTATGAAAGCAACTATTCACTGTTATAAATACAGTTCTTACTGAAGGCATTTATGAAAGCAACTATTCTCTGTTATAAATACAGTTCTTACTTAATGTGTCAAAGAGCACTGTTTCCACCCGGTTTCGAACCGGGGACCTTTTGCGTGTGAAGCAAATGTGATAACCACTACACTACAGAAACTGCTGCATGTGAATTCTGTAAGGACTAAACCAAATTTCACTGATATTCACTGCATGTATTTGAATTTCCAAAATACTATTATTCTCTGTTATGAATACAGTTCTTACTGAATATGTCAAAGAGCACTGTTTCCACCCGGTTTCGAACCGGGGACCTTTCGCGTGTAAAGCGAATGTGATAACCACCACACTACAGAAACTGCTGAATGTGTTTTTTGCAAGGACTAAACCAAATTTTACTGATATTCACTGCATGTATTTGAATTTCCAAAATAAGGCATTTATGAAAGCAACTATTCACTGTTAACAATACAGTTCTTACTGCATGTGTCAAAGAGCACTGTTTGCACCCGGTTTCGAACCGGGGACCTTTCCAATGTTAAGCGAACGTGATAACCACTACACTACAGAAACTGTTGAATGTGATTTTGCAAGGACTAAACCAAATTTTACTGATATTCACATCATTTATTTGAATTTCCAAAATAACGCATTTATGAAAGCAACTATTCACTGTTATAAATAAAGTTCTTACTGAAGGCATTTATGAAAGCAACTATTCTCTGTTATAACTACAGTTTTGGGTGGAAAAATAAGGCTTTTATGAAAGCAACTATTCTCTGTTATAAATACAGTTCTTACTGAATGTGTCAAATAGCACTGTTTCCACCCGGTTTCGAACCAGGGACCTTTCGCATGTGAAGCGAATGTGATAACCACTACACTACAGAAACTGCTGCATGTGGTTTTTGCAAGGACTAAACCAAATTTTACTGATATTCACTGCATGTATTTGAATTTCCAAAATAAGGCATTTATGTAAGAATGCACTGTTTCCACCCGGTTTCGAACCAGGGACCTTTCGCGTGTTGAGCGCATGTGATAACCACTATACTACAGAAACTGCTACATGTGATTTTTGCAAGGACTAAACCAAATTTTACTGATATTCACTGCATATATTAGAATTTCCAAAATAAGGCATTTATGAAAGAAACCATTGTTTCCACCCGGTTTCGAACCAGGAACCTTTCGCGTGTTAAGCGAATGTGATAACCACTACACTACAGAAACTGCAGCATGTGATTTTTGCAAGGACTAAACCAAATTTTACTGATATTCACTGCATGTATTTGAATTTCCAAAATAAGGCTTTTATGAAAGCAACTATTCTCTGTTATAAATACAGTTCTTACTGAATGTGTCAAAGAGCACTGTTTCCACCCGGTTTCGAACCAGGGACATTTCACATGTGAAGCGAATTTGATAACCACTACACTACAGAAACTGCTGCATGTGGTTTTTGCAAGGACTAAACCAAATTTTAGTGATATTCACTGCATGTCTTTGAATTTCCAAAATAAGGCATTTATGAAAGCAACTATTCACTGTTATAAATACAGTTCTTACAGAATGTGTCAAAGAGCACTGTTTCCACCCGGTTTCGAACCGGGGACCTTTCACGTGTGAAGCGAATGTGATAACCACTACACTACAGAAACTGCTGCATGTGGTTTTTGCAAGGACTAAACCAAATTTTACTGATATTCACTGCATGTCTTTGAATTTCCAAAATAAGGCATTTATGAAAGCAACTATTCACTGTTATAAATACAGTTCTTACTGAATGTGTCAAAGAGCACTGTTTCCACCCGGTTTCGAACCGGTGACCTTTCGCGTGTGAAGCGAATTTGATAACCACTACACTACAGAAACTACTGCAAGTGGTTTTTGCAAGGACTAAACCAAATTTTACTGATATTCACTGCATGTCTTTGAATTTCAAAAAAAAGCCATTTATGAAAGCAACTATTCACTGTTATAAATACAGTTCTTACTGAATGTGTCAAAGGGCACTGTTTCCACCCGGTTTCGAACCGGGGACCTTTTGCATGTTAAGCAAACGTGATAACCACTACACTACAGAAACTGCTGCATGTGAGTTTTGCAAGGACTAAACCAAATTTGACTGATATTCACATCATTTATTTGAATTTCCAAAATAAGGCATTTATGAAAGCAACTATTCACTGTTATAAATACAGTTCTTACTGAATGTGTCAAAGAGCACTGTTTCCACCCGGTTTCGAACCTGTATCCTTTCGCGTGTGAAGCGAATGTGATAACCACTACACTACAGAAACTACTGCATGTGGTTTTTGCAAGGACTAAACCAAATTTTACTGATATTCACTGCATGTCTTTGAATTTCCAAAATAAGGCATTTATGAAAGCAACTATTCACTCTTATAAATACAGTTCTTACTGAATGTGTCAAAGAGCACTGTTTACACCCGGTTTGGAACCGGGGACCTTTGGCGTGTAAAGCGAAAGTGATAACCACTACACTACAGAAACTGCTGCATGTGATTTTTGCAAGGACTAAACCAAATTTTACTGATATTCACTGCATGTATTTGAATTTCCAAAATAAGGCATTTATGTAAGAATGCACTGTTTCCACCCGGTTTCGAACCAGGGACCTTTCGCGTGTTAAGCGAACGTGATAACCACTACACTACAGAAACTGCTGCATGTGATTTTTGCAAGGACTAAACCAAATTTTACTGATATTCACTGCATGTCTTTGAATTTCCAAAATAAGGCATTTATGAAAGCAACTATTCACTGTTATAAATACAGTTCTTACTGAATGTGTCAAAGAGCACTGTTTCCACCCGGTTTCGAACCTGTATCCTTTCGCGTGTGAAGCGAATGTGATAACCACTACACTACAGAAACTACTGCATGTGGTTTTTGCAAGGACTAAACCAAATTTTACTGATATTCACTGCATGTCTTTGAATTTCCAAAATAAGGCATTTATGAAAGCAACTATTCACTCTTATAAATACAGTTCTTACTGAATGTGTCAAAGAGCACTGTTTACACCCGGTTTGGAACCGGGGACCTTTGGCGTGTAAAGCGAAAGTGATAACCACTACACTACAGAAACTGCTGCATGTGATTTTTGCAAGGACTAAACCAAATTTTACTGATATTCACTGCATGTATTTTAATTTCCAAAATAAGGCATTTATGAAAGAAAGCACTGTTCCCAACCGGTTTCGAACCAGGGACCTTTCGCGTGTTGAGCGCATGTGATAACCACTATACTACAGAAACTGCTACATGTGATTTTTGCAAGGACTAAACCAAATTTTACTGATATTCACTGCATATATTAGAATTTCCAAAATAAGGCATTTATGAAAGAAACCATTGTTTCCACCCGGTTTCGAACCAGGAACCTTTCGCGTGTTAAGCGAATGTGATAACCACTACACTACAGAAACTGCAGCATGTGATTTTTGCAAGGACTAAACCAAATTTTACTGATATTCACTGCATGTATTTGAATTTCCAAAATAAGGCTTTTATGAAAGCAACTATTCTCTGTTATAAATACAGTTCTTACTGAATGTGTCAAAGAGCACTGTTTCCACCCGGTTTCGAACCAGGGACATTTCACATGTGAAGCGAATTTGATAACCACTACACTACAGAAACTGCTGCATGTGGTTTTTGCAAGGACTAAACCAAATTTTAGTGATATTCACTGCATGTCTTTGAATTTCCAAAATAAGGCATTTATGAAAGCAACTATTCACTGTTATAAATACAGTTCTTACAGAATGTGTCAAAGAGCAATGTTTCCACCCGGTTTCGAACCGGGGACCTTTCACGTGTGAAGCGAATGTGATAACCACTACACTACAGAAACTGCTGCATGTGGTTTTTGCAAGGACTAAACCAAATTTTACTGATATTCACTGCATGTCTTTGAATTTCCAAAATAAGGCATTTATGAAAGCAACTATTCACTGTTATAAATACAGTTCTTACTGAATGTGTCAAAGAGCACTGTTTCCACCCGTTTTCGAACCGGTGACCTTTCGCGTATGAGGCGAATTTGATAACCACTACACTACCGAAACTACTGCATGTGGTTTTTGCAAGGACTAAACCAAATTTTACTGATATTCACTGCATGTCTTTGAATTTCCAAAAAAAGGCATTTATGAAAGCAACTATTCACTGTTATAAATACAGTTCTTACTGAATGTGTCAAAGGGCACTGTTTCCACCCGGTTTCGAACCGGGGACCTTTTGCATGTTAAGCAAACGTGATAACCACTACACTACAGAAACTGCTGCATGTGAGTTTTGCAAGGACTAAACCAAATTTGACTGATATTCACATCATTTATTTGAATTTCCAAAATAAGGCATTTATGAAAGCAACTATTCACTGTTATAAATACAGTTCTTACTGAATGTGTCAAAGAGCACTGTTTCCACCCGGTTTCGAACCGGGGACCTTTAGCGTGTTAAGCAAACGTGATAACCACTACACTACAGAAACTGCTGCATGTGGTTTTTGCAAGGACTAAACCAAATATTACTGATATTCACTGCATGTATTTGAATTTCCAAAATAAGGCTTTTATGAAAGCAACTATTCTCTGTTATAAATACAGTTCTTACTGAATGTGTCAAAGTGCACTGTTTCCACCCGGTTTCGAACCGGGGACCTTTCGCATGTGAAGCGAATGTGATAACCACTACACTACAGAAACTGCTGGATGTGGTTTTTGCAAGGACTAAACCAAATTTTACTGATATTCACTGCATGTATTTGAATTTCCAAAATAAGGCATTTATGTAAGAATGCACTGTTTCCACCCGGTTTCGAACCGGGGACCTTTCGCGTGTTAAGCGAACGTGATAACCACTACACTACAGAAACTGCTGCATGTGATTTTTGCAAGGACTAAACCAAATTTTACTGATATTCACTGCATGTCTTTGAATTTCCAAAATAAGGCATTTATGAAAGCAACTATTCACTGTTATAAATACAGTTCTTACTGAATGTGTCAAAGAGCACTGTTTCCACCTGGTTTCGAACCTGTATCCTTTCGCGTGTGAAGCGAATGTGATAACCACTACACTACAGAAACTACTGCATGTGGTTTTTGCAAGGACTAAACCAAATTTTACTGATATTCACTGCATGTCTTTGAATTTCCAAAATAAGGCATTTATGAAAGCAACTATTCACTCTTATAAATACAGTTCTTACTGAATGTGTCAAAGAGCACTGTTTACACCCGGTTTGGAACCGGGGACCTTTGGCTTGTAAAGCGAAAGTGATAACCACTACACTACAGAAACTGCTGCATGTGATTTTTGCAAGGACTAAACCAAATTTTACTGATATTCACTGCATGTATTTTAATTTCCAAAATAAGGCATTTATGAAAGAAAGCACTGTTCCCAACCGGTTTCGAACAAGGGACCTTTCGCGTGTTGAGCGCATGTGATAACCACTATACTACAGAAACTGCTACATGTGATTTTTGCAGGGACTAAACCAAATTTTACTGATATTCACTGCATATATTAGAATTTCCAAAATAAGGCATTTATGAAAGAAACCATTGTTTCCACCCGGTTTCGAACCAGGAACCTTTCGCGTGTTAAGCGAATGTGATAACCACTACACTACAGAAACTGCAGCATGTGATTTTTGCAAGGACTAAACCAAATTTTACTGATATTCACTGCATGTATTTGAATTTCCAAAATAAGGCTTTTATGAAAGCAACTATTCTCTGTTATAAATACAGTTCTTACTGAATGTGTCAAAGAGCACTGTTTCCACCCGGTTTCGAACCAGGGACATTTCACATGTGAAGCGAATTTGATAACCACTACACTACAGTAACTGCTGCATGTGGTTTTTGCAAGGACTAAACCAAATTTTAGTGATATTCACTGCATGTCTTTGAATTTCCAAAATAAGGCATTTATGAAAGCAACTATTCACTGTTATAAATACAGTTCTTACAGAATGTGTCAAAGAGCACTGTTTCCACCCGGTTTCGAACCGGGGACCTTTCACGTGTGAAGCGAATGTGATAACCACTACACTACAGAAACTGCTGCATGTGGTTTTTGCAAGGACTAAACCAAATTTTACTGATATTCACTGCATGTCTTTGAATTTCCAAAATAAGGCATTTATGAAAGCAACTATTCACTGTTATAAATACAGTTCTTACTGAATGTGTCAAAGAGCACTGTTTCCACCCGGTTTCGAACCGGTGACCTTTCGCGTGTGAAGCGAATTTGATAACCACTACACTACAGAAACTACTGCATGTGGTTTTTGCAAGGACTAAACCAAATTTTACTGATATTCACTGCATGTCTTTGAATTTCCAAAAAAAGGCATTTATGAAAGCAACTATTCACTGTTATAAATACAGTTCTTACTGAATGTGTCAAAGGGCACTGTTTCCACCCGGTTTCGAACCGGGGACCTTTTGCATGTTAAGCAAACGTGATAACCACTACACTACAGAAACTGCTGCATGTGAGTTTTGCAAGGACTAAACCAAATTTGACTGATATTCACATCATTTATTTGAATTTCCAAAATAAGGCATTTATGAAAGCAACTATTCACTGTTATAAATACAGTTCTTACTGAATGTGTCAAAGAGCACTGTTTCCACCCGGTTTCGAACCGGGGACCTTTCATGTGTGAAGCGAATGTGATAACCACTACACTACAGAAACTGCTGCATGTGGTTTTTGCAAGGACTAAACCAAATTTTACTGATATTCACTGCATGTCTTTGAATTTCCAAAATAAGGCATTTATGAAAGCAACTATTCACTGTTATAAATACAGTTCTTACTGAATGTGTCAAAGAGCACTGTTTCCACCCGGTTTCGAACCGGTGACCTTTCGCGTGTGAAGCGAATTTGATAACCACTACACTACAGAAACTACTGCATGTGGTTTTTGCAAGGACTAAACCAAATTTTACTGATATTCACTGCATGTCTTTGAATTTCCAAAAAAAGGCATTTATGAAAGCAACTATTCACTGTTATAAATACAGTTCTTACTGAATGTGTCAAAGGGCACTGTTTCCACACGGTTTCGAACCGGGGACCTTTTGCATGTTAAGCAAACGTGATAACCACTACACTACAGAAACTGCTGCATGTGAGTTTTGCAAGGACTAAACCAAATTTGACTGATATTCACATCATTTATTTGAATTTCCAAAATAAGGCATTTATGAAAGCAACTATTCACTGTTATAAATACAGTTCTTACTGAATGTGTCAAAGAGCACTGTTTCCACCCGGTTTCGAACCGGGGACCTTTAGCGTGTTAAGCGAACGTGATAACCACTACACTACAGAAACTGCTGCATGTGGTTTTTGCAAGGACTAAACCAAATATTACTGATATTCACTGCATGTATTTGAATTTCCAAAATAAGGCTTTTATGAAAGCAACTATTCTCTGTTATAAATACAGTTCTTACTGAATGTGTCAAAGAGCACTGTTTCCACCCGGTTTCGAACCGGGGACCTTTCGCATGTGAAGCGAATGTGATAACCACTACACTACAGAAACTGCTGGATGTGGTTTTTGCAAGGACTAAACCAAATTTTACTGATATTCACTGCATGTATTTGAATTTCCAAAATAAGGCATTTATGTAAGAATGCACTGTTTCCACCCGGTTTCGAACCGGGGACCTTTCGCGTGTTAAGCGAACGTGATAACCACTACACTACAGAAACTGCTGCATGTGATTTTTGCAAGGACTAAACCAAATTTTACTGATATTCACTGCATGTCTTTGAATTTCCAAAATAAGGCATTTATGAAAGCAACTATTCACTCTTATAAATACAGTTCTTACTGAATGTGTCAAATAACACTGTTTCCACCGGGTTTCGAACCTGGGACCTTTTGCGTGTGAAGCGAACGTGATAACCACTACACTACAGAAACTGCTGCATGTGGCTTTTGCAAGGACTAAACCAAATATTACTGATATTCACTGCATGTATTTGAATTTCCAAAATAAGGCTTTTATGAAAGAAAGCACTTTTTCCACCCGGTTTCAAACCAGGGACCTTTCGCATGTTAAGCGAACGTGATAACCACTACACTACAGAAACTGCCGCATGTGAATTTTGCAAGGACTAAACCAAATATTACTGATATTCACTGCATGTCTTTGAATTTCCAAAATAAGGCATTTATGAAAGCAACTATTCACTGTTATAAATACAGTTCTTACTGAATGTGTCAAAGAGCACTGTTTCCACCCGGTTTCGAACCTGTGACCTTTCGCGTGTGAAGCAAATGTGATAACCACTACACTACAGAAACTACTGCATGTGGTTTTTGCAAGGACTAAACCAAATTTTACTGATATTCACTGCATGTCTTTGAATTTCCAAAATAAGGCATTTATGAAAGCAACTATTCACTGTTATAAATACAGTTCTTACTGAATGTGTCAAAGAGCACTGTTTACACCCGGTTTGGAACCGGGGACCTTTGGCGTGTAAAGCGAAAGTGATAACCACTACACTACAGAAACTGCTGCATGTGATTTTTGCAAGGACTAAACCAAATTTTACTGATATTCACTGCATGTATTTTAATTTCCAAAATAAGGCATTTATGAAAGAAAGCACTGTTCCCACCCGGTTTCGAACCTGTGACCTTTCGCGTGTGAAGCGAATGTGATAACCACTACACTACAGAAACTGCTGCATGTGAGTTTTGCAAGGACTAAACCAAATTTGACTGATATTCACATCATTTATTTGAATTTCCAAAATAAGGCATTTATGAAAGCAACTATTCACTGTTATAAATACAGTTCTTACTGAATGTGTCAAAGAGCACTGTTTCCACCCGGTTTCGAACCGGGGACCTTTCGCGTGTTAAGCGAACGTGATAACCACTACACTACAGAAACTGCTGCATGTGGTCTTTGCAAGGACTAAACCAAATTTTACTGATATTCACTGCATGTATTTGAATTTCCAAAATAAGGCATTTATGAAAGCAACTATTCTCTGTTATAAATACAGTTCTTACTGAATGTGTCAAATAACACTGTTTCCACCGGGTTTCGAACCTGGGACCTTTTGCGTGTGAAGCGAACGTGATAACCACTACACTACAGAAACTGCTGCATGTGGCTTTTGCAAGGACTAAACCAAATATTACTGATATTCACTGCATGTATTTGAATTTCCAAAATAAGGCTTTTATGAAAGAAAGCACTTTTTCCACCCGGTTTCAAACCAGGGACCTTTCGCATGTTAAGCGAACGTGATAACCACTACACTACAGAAACTGCTGCATGTGATTTTTGCAAGGACTAAACCAAATTTTACTGATATTCACTGCATGTATTTTAATTTCCAAAATAAGGCATTTATGAAAGAAAGCACTGTTCCCACCCGGTTTCGAACCTGTGACCTTTCGCGTGTGAAGCAAATGTGATAACCACTACACTACAGAAACTACTGCATGTGGTTTTTGCAAGGACTAAACCAAATTTTACTGATATTCACTGCATGTATTTGAATTTCCAATATAAGGCATTTATGAAAGCAACTATTCTCTGTTATAAATACATTTCTTACTGAATGTGTCAAAGAGCACTGTTTCCACCCGGTTTCGAACAGAAGTCCTCTCGCGTGTGAAGCGAATGTGATAACCACTACACTACAGAAACTTCTGCATGTGATTTTTGCAAGGACTAAACCAAATTTTACTGATATTCACATCATTTATTTGAATTTCCAAAATATTATTATTCTCTGTTATAAATACAGTTCTTACTGAATGTGTCAAAGAGCACTGTTTCCACCCGGTTTCGAACCGGGGACCTTTCGCATGTGAAGCGAATGTGATAACCACTACACTACAGAAACTGCTGCATGTGTTTTTTGCAAGGACTAAACCAAATTTTACTGATATTCACTGCATGTCTTTGAATTTCCAAAATAAGGCATTAATGAAAGCAACTATTCACTGTTATAAATACAGTTCTTACTGAATGTGTCAAAGAGCACTGTTTCCACCCGGTTTCGAACCGGGGAACTTTCTGGTGTGAAGCGAATGTGATAACCACTACACTACAGAAATCGCTGCATTTGGTTTTTGCAAGGACTAAACCAAATTTTACTGATATTTACTGCATGTATTTGAATTTCCAATATAAGGCATTTATGAAAGAAAGCACTTTTTCCACCCGGTTTCAAACCAGGGACCTTTCGCGTGTTAAGCGAACGTGATAACAACTACACTACAGAAACTGCTGCATGTGATTTTTGCAAGGACTAAACCAAATTTTACTGATATTCACTGCATGTCTTTGAATTTTCAAAATAAGGCATTTATGAAAGCAACTATTCACTGTTATAAATACAGTTCTTACTGAATGTGTCAAAGAGCACTGTTTCCACCCGGTTTCGAACCGGGGACCTTTCGCGTGTAAAGCAAACATGATAACCACTACACTACAGAAACTGCTTCGTGTGGTTTTTGCAAGGACTAAACCAAATTTTACTGATATTCACTGCATGTATTTGAATTTCCAAAATAAGGCATTTATGAAAGAAAGCACTTTTTCCACCTGGTTTCAAACCAGGGACCTTTCGCGTGTTAAGCGAACTTCTTAACCACTACACTACAGAAACTACTGCATGTGTTTTTTGCAAGGACTAAACCAAATTTTACTGATATTCACATCATTTATTTGAATTTCCAAAATTATATATTTATGAAAGCAACTATTCACTGTTATAAATACAGTTCTTACTGAATGTGTCAAAGAGCACTGTTTCCACCCGGTTTAGAACCGGGGACCTTTCACGTGTGAAGCGAACGTGATAACCACTACACTACAGAAACTGCTTCATGTGTTTTTTGCAAGGACTAAACCAAATTTTACTGATATTCACATCATTTATTTGAATTTCCAAAATAATGCATTTATGAAAGCAACTATTCACTGTTATAAATACAGTTCTTACTGATATTCACTGCATGTATTTGAATTTCCAAAATTAGGCTTTTATGAAAGCAACTATTCTCTGTTATAAATACAGTTCTTACTGAATGTGTCAAAGAGCACTGTTTCCACCCGGTTTCGAACCTGTGACCTTTCGCGTGTGAAGCAAATGTGATAACCACTACACTACAGAAACTACTGCATGTGGTTTTTGCAAGGACTAAACCAAATTTTACTGATATTCACTGCATGTCTTTGAATTTCCAAAATAAGGCATTTATGAAAGCAACTATTCACTGTTATAAATACAGTTCTTACTGAATGTGTCAAAGAGCACTGTTTACACCCGGTTTGGAACCGGGGACCTTTGGCGTGTAAAGCGAAAGTGATAACCACTACACTACAGAAACTGCTGCATGTGATTTTTGCAAGGACTAAACCAAATTTTACTGATATTCACTGCATGTATTTTAATTTCCAAAATAAGGCATTTATGAAAGAAAGCACTGTTCCCACCCGGTTTCGAACCTGTGACCTTTCGCGTGTGAAGCGAATGTGATAACCACTACACTACAGAAACTACTGCATGTGGTTTTTGCAAGGACTAAACCAAATTTTACTGATATTCACATCATTTATTTGAATTTCCAAAATATTATTATTCTCTGTTATAAATACAGTTCTTACTGAATGTGTCAAAGAGCACTGTTTCCACCCGGTTTCGAACCGGGGACCTTTCGCATGTGAAGCGAATGTGATAACCACTACACTACAGAAACTGCTGCATGTGTTTTTTGCAAGGACTAAACCAAATTTTACTGATATTCACTGCATGTCTTTGAATTTCCAAAATAAGGCATTTATGAAAGCAACTATTCACTGTTATAAATACAGTTCTTACTGAATGTGTCAAAGAGCACTGTTTCCACCCGGTTTCGAACCGGGGACCTTTCGCATGTTAAGCGAACGTCTTAACCACTACACTACAGAAACTGCTGCATGTGAGTTTTGCAAGGACTAAACCAAATTTGACTGATATTCACATCATTTATTTGAATTTCCAAAATAAGATATTTATGAAAGCAACTATTCACTGTTATAAATACAGTTCTTACTGAATTGGTCAAAGAGCACTGTTTCCACCCGGTTTCTAACCGGGGAACTTTCTGGTGTGAAGCGAATGTGATAACCACTACACTACAGAAACTGCTGCATGTGGTTTTTGCAAGGACTAAACCAAATTTTACTGATATTCACATCATTTATTTGAATTTCCAAAATAAGGCATTTATGAAAGCAACTATTCACTGTTATAAATACAGTTCTTACTGAATGTGTCAAAGAGCACTGTTTCCACCCGGTTTCGAACCGGGGACCTTTCGCGTGTTAAGCGAACTTCTTAACCACTACACTACAGAAACTACTGCATGTGTTTTTTGCAAGGACTAAACCAAATTTTACTGATATTCACATCATTTATTTGAATTTCCAAAATTATATATTTATGAAAGCAACTATTCACTGTTATAAATACAGTTCTTACTGAATGTGTCAAAGAGCACTGTTTCCACCCGGTTTAGAACCGGGGACCTTTCACGTGTGAAGCGAACGTGATAACCACTACACTACAGAAACTGCTTCATGTGTTTTTTGCAAGGACTAAACCAAATTTTACTGATATTCACATCATTTATTTGAATTTCCAAAATAAGGCATTTATGAAAGCAACTATTCACTGTTATAAATACAGTTCTTACTGATATTCACTGCATGTATTTGAATTTCCAAAATTAGGCTTTTATGAAAGCAACTATTCTCTGTTATAAATACAGTTCTTACTGAATGTGTCAAAGAGCACTGTTTCCACCCGGTTTCGAACCTGTGACCTTTCGCGTGTGAAGCAAATGTGATAACCACTACACTACAGAAAATACTGCATGTGGTTTTTGCAAGGACTAAACCAAATTTTACTGATATTCACTGCATGTCTTTGAATTTCCAAAATAAGGCATTTATGAAAGCAACTATTCACTGTTATAAATACAGTTCTTACTGAATGTGTCAAAGAGCACTGTTTACACCCGGTTTGGAACCGGGGACCTTTGGCGTGTAAAGCGAAAGTGATAACCACTACACTACAGAAACTGCTGCATGTGATTTTTGCAAGGACTAAACCAAATTTTACTGATATTCACTGCATGTATTTTAATTTCCAAAATAAGGCATTTATGAAAGAAAGCACTGTTCCCACCCGGTTTCGAACCTGTGACCTTTCGCGTGTGAAGCGAATGTGATAACCACTACACTACAGAAACTACTGCATGTGGTTTTTGCAAGGACTAAACCAAATTTTACTGATATTCACTGCATGTATTTGAATTTCCAAAATATTATTATCTGTTATAAATACAGTTCTTACTGAATGTGTCAAAGAGCACTGTTTCCACCCGGTTTCGAACCGGGGACCTTTCACGTGTGAAGCAAATGTGATAACCACTACACTACAGAAACTGCTTCATGTGGTTTTTGCAAGGACTAAACCAAATTTTAATGATATTCACTCCATGTCTTTGAATTTCCAAAATAAGGCATTTATGAAAGCAACTATTCACTGTTATAAATACAGTTCTTACTGAATGTGTCAAAGAGCATTGTTTCCACCCGGTTTCGAACCGGGGACCTTTCTCGTGTAAAGCAAACGTGATAACCACTACACTACAGAAACTGCCGCATGTGATTTTTGCAAGGACTAAACAAAATTTAACTGCTATTCACTGCATGTATTTGAATTTCCAAAATATTATTATCTGTTATAAATACAGTTCTTACTGAATGTGTCAAAGAGCACTGTTTCCACCCAGGTTTCGAACCGGGGACCTTTCGCGTGTGAAGCGAATGTGATAATCACTACATTACAGAAATCGCTGCATGTGGTTTTTGCAAGGACTAAACCAAATTTTACTGATATTCACTGCATGTATTTGAATTTCCAATATAAGGCATTTATGAAAGAAAGCACTTTTTCCACCCGGTTTCAAACCAGGGACCTTTCGCGTGTTAAGCGAACGTGATAACCACTACACTACAGAAACTGCCGCATGTGATTTTTGCAAGGACTAAACCAAATTTTACTGATATTCACATCATTTATTTGAATTTCCAAAATAAGGCATTTATGAAAGCAACTATTCACTGTTATAAATACAGTTCTTACTGAATGAGTCAAAGAGCACTGTTTCCACCCGGTTTCGAACCGGGGACCTTTCGCGTGTAAAGCGAACGTGATAACCACTACACTACAGAAACTGCCACATGTGATTTTTGCAAGGACTAAACCAAATTTTACTGCTATTCACTGCATCTATTTGAATTTCCAAAATATTATTATCTGTTATAAATACACTTCTTACTGAATGTGTCAAAGAGGACTGTTTCCACCCAGTTCGAACCGGGGACGTTTCGCGTGTGAAGCGAATGTGATAACCACTACACTACAGAAACTGCTTCATGTGGTTTTTGCAAGGACTAAACCAAATTTTACTGATATTCACTGCATGTATTTGAATTTCCAAAATATTATTATCTATTATAAATACAGTTCTTACTGAATGTGTCAAAGAGCACTGTTTCCACCCGGTTTCGAACCGGGGACCTTTCGCGTGTGAAGCAAATGTGATAACCACTACACTACAGAAACTGCTTCATGTGGTTTTTGCAAGGACTAAACCAAATTTTAATGATATTCACTCCATGTCTTTGAATTTCCAAAATAAGGCATTTATGAAAGCAACTATTCACTGTTATAAATACAGTTCTTACTGAATGTGTCAAAGAGCATTGTTTCCACCCGGTTTCGAGCCGGGGACCTTTCTCGTGTAAAGCAAACGTGATAACCACTACACTACAGAAACTGCCGCATGTGATTTTTGCAAGGACTAAACCAAATTTTACTGATATTCACTGCATGTATTTGAATTTCCAAAATATTATTATCTGTTATAAATACAGTTCTTACTGAATGTGTCAAAGAGCACTGTTTCCACCCGGTTTCGAACCGGGGACCTTTCGCGTGTGAAGCAAATGTGATAACCACTACACTACAGAAACTGCTTCATGTGGTTTTTGCAAGGACTAAACCAAATTTTACTGATATTCACTGCATGTCTTTGAATTTCCAAAATAAGGCATTTATGAAAGCAACTATTCACTGTTATAAATACAGTTCTTACTGAATGTGTCAAAGAGCATTGTTTCCACACGGTTTCGAACCGGGGACCTTTCGCGTGTAAAGCGAACGTGATAACCACTACACTACAGAAACTGCCTCATGTGATTTTTGCAAGGACTAAACCAAATTTTACTGCTATTCACTGCATGTATTTGAATTTCCAAAATATTATTATCTGTTATAAATACAGTTCTTACTGAATGTGTCAAAGAGCACTGTTTCCACCCAGGTTTCGAACCGGGGACCTTTCGCGTGTGAAGCGAATGTGATAATCACTACATTACAGAAATCGCTGCATGTGGTTTTTGCAAGGACTAAACCATATTTTACTGATATTCACTGCATGTATTTGAATTTCCAATATAAGGCATTTATGAAAGAAAGCACTTTTTCCACCCGGTTTCAAACCAGGGACCTTTCGCGTGTTAAGCGAACGTGATAACCACTACACTACAGAAACTGCCGCATGTGATTTTTGCAAGGACTAAACCAAATTTTACTGATATTCCCATCATTTATTTGAATTTCCAAAATAAGGCATTTATGAAAGCAACTATTCACTGTTATAAATACAGTTCTTACTGAATGTGTCAAAGAGCACTGTTTCCACCCGGTTTCGAACCGGGGACCTTTCGCGTGTAAAGCGAACGTGATAACCACTACACTACAGAAACTGCCGCATGTGATTTTTGCAAGGACTAAACCAAATTTTACTGCTATTCACTGCATGTATTTGAATTTCCAAAATATTATTATCTGTTATAAATACAGTTCTTACTGAATGTGTCAAAGAGCACTGTTTCCACCCGGTTTCGAACCGGGGACCTTTCGCGTGTGAGGCGAATGTGATAACCACTACACTACAGAAACTGCTTCATGTGGTTTTTGCAAGGACTAAACCAAATTTTACTGATATTCACTGCATGTATTTGAATTTCCAAAATAAGGCATTTATGAAAGAAAGCACTTTTTCCACCCGGTTTCAAACCAGGTACCTTTCGCGTGTTAAGCGAACGTGATAACCACTACACTACAGAAACTGCTGCATGTGATTTTTGCAAGGACTAAACCAAATTTTACTGATATTCACATCATTTATTTGAATTTCCAAAATAAGGCATTTATGAAAGCAACTATTCACTGTTATAAATTCAGTTCTTACTGAATGTGTCAAAGAGCACTGTTTCCACCCGGTTTCGAACCGGGGACCTTTCGCATGTAAAGCGAACGTGATAACAACTACACTACAGAAACTGCCGCATGTGATTTTTGCAAGGACTAAACCAAATTTTACTGCTATTCACTGCATGTATTTGAATTTCCAAAATATTATTATCTGTTATGAATACAGTTCTTACTGAATGTGTCAAAGAGCACTTTTTCCACCCGGTTTCAAACCAGGGACCTTTCGCGTGTTAAGCGAACGTGATAACCACTACACTACAGAAACTGCTGCATGTGATTTTTGCAAGGACTAAACCAAATTTTACTGATATTCACATCATTTATTTGAATTTCCAAAATAAGGCATTTATGAAAGCAACTATTCACTGTTATAAATTCAGTTTTTACTGAATGTGTCAAAGAGCACTGTTTCCACCCGGTTTCGAACCGGGGACCTTTCGCGTGTGAAGCAAATGTGATAACCACTACACTACAGAAACTGCTGCATGTGATTTTTGCAAGGACTAAACCAAATTTTACTGATATTCACTGCATGTATTTGAATTTCCAAAATAAGGTATTTATGAAAGAATGCACTGTTTCCAACCTATTTCAAACCGGGGACCTTTCGCGTGTTAAGCTAACGTGATAACCACTACACTACAGAAACTGCCGCATGTGATTTTTGCAAGGACTAAACCAAATTTTACTGATATTCACTGCATGTCTTTGAATTTCCAAAATAAGGCATTTATGAAAGCAACTATTCACTGTTATAAATACAGTTCTTACTGAATGTGTCAAAGAGCACTGTTTCCACCCGGATTCGAACCGGGGACCTTTCGCGTGGGAAGCAAATGTGATAACCACTACACTACAGAAACTGCTTCATGTGATTTTTGCAAGGACTAAACCAAATTTTACTGATATTCACTGCATGTATTTGAATTTCCAAAATAAGGCATTTATGAAAGAATGCACTGTTTCCACCCTATTTCGAACCGGGGACCGTTCGCGTGTTAAGCGAACGTGATAACCACTTCACTACAGAAACTGCTGCATGTGATTTTTGCAAGGACTAAACCAAATTTTACTGATATTCACTGCATGTCTTTGAATTACCAAAATAAGGCATTTATGAAAGCAACTATTCACTGTTATAAATAGAGTTCTTACTGAATGTGTCAATGAGCACTGTTTCCACCCGGTTTCGAACCGGGGACCTTTCGCGTGTGAAGCGAATGTGATAACCACTACACTACAGAAACTGCTGCATGTGGTTTTTGCAAGGTCTAAACCAAATTTTACTGATATTCACATCATTTATTTGAATTTCCAATATAAGGCATTTATGAAAGAATGCACTGTTTCCACCCGTTTTCGAACCGGGGACCTTTCGCGTGTTAAGCGAACGTGATAACAACTACACTACAGAAACTGCTGCATGTGATTTTTGCAAGGACTAAACCAAATTTTACTGATATTCACTGCATGTATTTGAATTTCCAAAATATTATTATCTGTTATAAATACACTTCTTACTGAATGTGTCAAAGAGGACTGTTTCCACCCGGTTCGAACCGGGGACGTTTCGCGTGTGAAGCGAATGTGATAACCACTACACTACAGAAACTGCTTCATGTGGTTTTTGCAAGGACTAAACCAAATTTTACTGATATTCACTGCATGTATTTGAATTTCCAAAATATTATTATCTGTTATAAATACAGTTCTTACTGAATGTGTCAAAGAGCACTGTTTCCACCCGGTTTCGAACCGGGGACCGTTCGCGTGTGAAGCAAATGTGATAACCACTACACTACAGAAACTGCTTCATGTGATTTTTGCAAGGACTAAACCAAATTTTACTGATATTCACTGCATGTCTTTGAATTTCCAAAATAAGGCATTTATGAAAGCAACTATTCACTGTTATGAATACAGTTCTTACTGAATGTGTCAAAGAGCATTGTTTCCACACGGTTTCGAACCGGGGACCTTTCGCGTGTAAAGCGAACATGATAACCACTACACTACAGAAACTGCCTCATGTGATTTTTGCAAGGACTAAACCAAATTTTACTGCTATTCACTGCATGTATTTGAATTTCCAAAATATTATTATCTGTTATAAATACAGTTCTTACTGAATGTGTCAAAGAGCACTGTTTCCACCCAGGTTTCGAACCGGGGACCTTTCGCGTGTGAAGCGAATGTGATAATCACTACATTACAGAAATCGCTGCATGTGGTTTTTGCAAGACTAAACCAAATTTTACTGATATTCACTGCATGTATTTGAATTTCCAATATAAGGCATTTATGAAAGAAAGCACTTTTTCCACCCGGTTTCAAACCAGGGACCTTTCGCGTGTTAAGCGAACGTGATAACCACTACACTACAGAAACTGCCGCATGTGATTTTTGCAAGGACTAAACCAAATTTTACTGATATTCCCATCATTTATTTGAATTTCCAAAATAAGGCATTTATGAAAGCAACTATTCACTGTTATAAATACAGTTCTTACTGAATGTGTCAAAGAGCACTGTTTCCACCCGGTTGCGAACCGGGGACCTTTCGCGTGTAAAGCGAACGTGATAACCACTACACTACAGAAACTGCCGCATGTGATTTTTGCAAGGACTAAACCAAATTTTACTGCTATTCACTGCATGTATTTGAATTTCCAAAATATTATTATCTGTTATAAAAACAGTTCTTACTGAATGTGTCAAAGAGCACTGTTTCCACCCGGTTTCGAACCGGGGACCTTTCGCGTGTGAAGCGAATGTGATAACCACTACACTACAGAAACTGCTTCATGTGGTTTTTGCAAGGACTAAACCAAATTTTACTGATATTCACTGCATGTATTTGAATTTCCAAAATAAGGCATTTATGAAAGAAAGCACTTTTTCCACCCGGTTTCAAACCAGGTACCTTTCGCGTGTTAAGCGAACGTGATAACCACTACACTACAGAAACTGCTGCATGTGATTTTTGCAAGGACTAAACCAAATTTTACTGATATTCACATCATTTATTTGAATTTCCAAAATAAGGCATTTATGAAAGCAACTTTTCACTGTTATAAATTCAGTTCTTACTGAATGTGTCAAAGAGCACTGTTTCCACCCGGTTTCGAACCGGGGACCTTTCACATGTAAAGCGAACGTGATAACCACTACACTACAGAAACTGCCGCATGTGATTTTTGCAAGGACTAAACCAAATTTTACTGCTATTCACTGCATGTATTTGAATTTCCAAAATATTATTATCTGTTATGAATACAGTTCTTACTGAATGTGTCAAAGAGCACTTTTTCCACCCGGTTTCAAACCAGGGACCTTTCGCGTGTTAAGCGAACGTGATAACCACTACACTACAGAAACTGCCGCATGTGATTTTTGCAAGGACTAAACCAAATTTTACTGATATTCACTGCATGTCTTTGAATTTCCAAAATAAGGCATTTATGAAAGCAACTATTCACTGTTATAAATACAGTTCTTACTGAATGTGTCAAAGAGCACTGTTTCCACCCGGATTCGAACCGGGGACCTTTCGCGTGGGAAGCGAATGTGATAACCACTACACTACAGAAACTGCTTCATGTGATTTTTGCAAGGACTAAACCAAATTTTACTGATATTCACTGCATGTATTTGAATTTCCATAATAAGGCATTTATGAAAGAATGCACTGTTTCCACCCTATTTCGAACCGGGGACCTTTCGCGTGTTAAGCGAACGTAATAACCACTTCACTACAGAAACTGCTGCATGTGATTTTTGCAAGGACTAAACCAAATTTTACTGATATTCACTGCATGTCTTTGAATTACCAAAATAAGGCATTTATGAAAGCAACTATTCACTGTTATAAATAAAGTTCTTACTGAATGTGTCAATGAGCACTGTTTCCACCCGGTTTCGAACCGGGGACCTTTCGCGTGTGAAGCGAATGTGATAACCACTACACTACAGAAACTGCTGCATGTGGTTTTTGCAAGGTCTAAACCAAATTTTACTGATATTCACATCATTTATTTGAATTTCCAATATAAGGCATTTATGAAAGAATGCACTGTTTCCACCCGTTTTCGAACCGGGGACCTTTCGCGTGTTAAGCGAACGTGATAACCACTACACTACAGAAACTGCTGCATGTGATTTTTGCAAGGACTAAACCAAATTTTACTGATATTCACTGCATGTATTTGAATTTCGAAAATATGGCATTTATGAAAGAATGCACTGTTTCCAACCGGTTTCGAAACGGGGACCTTTCGCATGTTAAGCGAACGTGATAACCACTACACTACAGAAACTGCTGCATGTGATTTTTGCAAGGACTAAACCAAATTTTACTGATATTCACTGCATGTCTTTGAATTTCCAAAATAAGGCATTTATGAAAGCAACTATTCACTGTTATAAATACAGTTCTTACTGAATGTGTTCAAAGAGCACTGTTTCCACCCGGTTTCGAACCGGGGACCTTTCACGTGTTAAGCGAACGTGATAACCACTACACTACAGAAACTGCCGCATGTGATTTTTGCAAGGACTAAACCAAATTTTACTGATATTCACTGCATGTCTTTGAATTTCCAAAATAAGGCATTTATGAAAGCAACTATTCACTGTTATAAATACAGTTCTTACTGAATGTGTCAAAGAGCACTGTTTCCACCCGGATTCGAACCGGGGACCTTTCGCGTGGGAAGCGAATGTGATAACCACTACACTACAGAAACTGCTTCATGTGATTTTTGCAAGGACTAAACCAAATTTTACTGATATTCACTGCATGTATTTGAATTACCAAAATAAGGCATTTATGAAAGAATGCACTGTTTCCACCCTATTTCGAACCGGGGACCTTTCGCGTGTTAAGCAAACGTAATAACCACTTCACTACAGAAACTGCTGCATGTGATTTTTGCAAGGACTAAACCAAATTTTACTGATATTCACTGCATGTCTTTGAATTACCAAAATAAGGCATTTATGAAAGCAACTATTCACTGTTATAAATAAAGTTCTTACTGAATGTGTCAATGAGCACTGTTTCCACCCGGTTTCGAACCGGGGACCTTTCGCGTGTGAAGCGAATGTGATAACCACTACACTACAGAAACTGCTGCATGTGGTTTTTGCAAGGTCTAAACCAAATTTTACTGATATTCACATTTTATTTGAATTTCCAATATAAGGCATTTATGAAAGAATGCACTGTTTCCACCCGTTTTCGAACCGGGGACCTTTCGCGTGTTAAGCGAACGTGATAACCACTACACTACAGAAACTGCTGCATGTGATTTTTGCAAGGACTAAACCAAATTTTACTGATATTCACTGCATGTATTTGAATTTCGAAAATATGGCATTTATGAAAGAATGCACTGTCTCCAACCGGCTTCGAACCGGGGACCTTTCGCATGTTAAGCGAACGTGATAACCACTACACTACAGAAACTGCTGCATGTGATTTTTGCAAGGACTAAACCAAATTTTACTGATATTCACTGCATGTCTTTGAATTTCCAAAATAAGGCATTTATGAAAGCAACTATTCACTGTTATAAATACAGTTCTTACTGAATGTGTTCAAAGAGCACTGTTTCCACCCGGTTTCGAACCGGGGACCTTTCACGTGTTAAGCGAACGTGATAACCACTACACTACAGAAACTGCTGCATGTGATTTTTGCAAGGACTAAACCAAATTTGACTGATATTCACTGCATGTATTTGAATTTCGAAAATAAGGCATTTATGAAAGAATGCACTGTTTCCACCCGGTTTCAAACCGGGGACCTTTCGCATGTTAAGCGAACGTGATAACCACTACACCACAGAAACTACTGCATGTAATTTTTGCAAGGACTAAACCAAATTTTACTGATATTCACTGCATGTCTTTGAATTTCCAAAATAAGGCATTTATGAAAGCAACTATTCACTGTTATAAATACAGTTCTTACTGAATGTGTCAAAGAGCACTGTTTCCACCCGGTTTCGAACCGGGGACCTTTCGCGTGTGAAGCAAATGTGATAACCACTACACTACAGAAACTGCTTCATGTGGTTTTTGCAAGGACTAAACCAAATTTTACTGATATTCACTGCATGTCTTTGAATTTCCAAAATAAGGCATTTATGAAAGCAACTATTCACTGTTATAAATACAGTTCTTACTGAATGTGTCAAAGAGCATTGTTTCCACACGGTTTCGAACCGGGGACCTTTCGCGTGTAAAGCGAACGTGATAACCAATACACTACAGAAACTGCCTCATGTGATTTTTGCAAGGACTAAACCAAATTTTACTGCTATTCACTGCATGTATTTGAATTTCCAAAATATTATTATCTGTTATAAATACAGTTCTTACTGAATGTGTCAAAGAGCATTGTTTCCACCCGGTTTCGAACCGGGGACCTTTCGCGTGTTAAGCGAATGTGATAACCACTACACTACAGAAACTCCTGCATGTGATTTTTGCAAGGACTAAATTAAATTTTACTGATATTCACTGCATGTCTTTGAATTTCCAAAATAAGGCAATTATGAAAGCAACTATTTACTGTTATAAATACAGTTCTTACTGAATGTGTCAAAGAGCACTGTTTCCACCCGGTTTCGAACCGGGGACCTTTCGCGTGTGAGGCGAACGTGATAACCACTACACTACAGAAACTACTGCATGTGATTTTTGCAAGGACTAAACCAAATTTTACTGATATTCACATCATTTATTTGAATTTCCAAAATAAGGCATTTATGAAAGCAACTATTCACTGTTATAAATACAGTTCTTACTGAATGTGTCAAAGAGCACTGTTTCCACCCGGTTTCGAACCGGGGACCTTTCGCGTGTAAAGCGAACGTGATAACCACTACACTACAGAAACTGCCGCATGTGATTTTTGCAAGGACTAAACCAAATTTTACTGCTATTCACTGCATGTATTTGAATTTCCAAAATATTATTATCTGTTATAAATACAGTTCTTACTGAATGTGTCAAAGAGCACTGTTTCCACCCGGTTTCAAACCGGGGACCTTTCGCGTGTGAAGCGAATGTGATAACCACTACACTACAGAAACTGCTTTGTGTGGTTTTTGCAAGGACTAAACCAAATTTTACTGATATTCACTGCATGTATTTGAATTTCCAAAATATTATTATCTGTTATAAATACAGTTCTTACTGAATGTGTCAAAGAGCACTGTTTCCACCCGGTTTCGAACCGGGGACCTTTCGCGTGTGAAGCAAATGTGATAACCACTACACTACAGAAACTGCTTCATGTGGTTTTTGCAAGGACTAAACCAAATTTTACTGATATTCACTGCATGTCTTTGAATTTCCAAAATAAGTCATTTATGAAAGCAACTATTCACTGTTATAAATACAGTTCTTACTGAATGTGTCAAAGAGCATTGTTTCCACCCGGTTTCGAACCGGGGACCTTTCGCATGTAAAGCGAACGTGATAACCACTACACTACAGAAACTGCTGCATGTGATTTTTGCAAGGACTAAACCAAATTTTACTGATATTCACATCATTTATTTGAATTTCCAAAAAAAGGCATTTATGAAAGCAACTATTCACTGTTATAAATTCAGTTCTTACTGAATGTGTCAAAGAGCACTGTTTCCACCCGGTTTCGAACCGGGGACCTTTCGCATGTAAAGCGAACGTGATAACCACTACACTACAGAAACTGCCGCATGTGATTTTTGCAAGGACTAAACCAAATTTTACTGATATTCACTGCATGTATTTGAATTTCCAAAATATTATTATCTGTTATGAATACAGTTCTTACTGAATGTGTCAAAGAGTACTGTTTCCACCCGGTTTCGAACCGGGGACCTTTCGCGTGTGAAGCAAATGTGATAACCACTACACTACAGAAACTGCTGCATGTGATTTTTGCAAGGACTAAACCAAATTTTACTGATATTCACTGCATGTATTTGAATTTCCAAACTAAGGCATTTATGAAAGAAAGCACTTTTTCCACCCGGTTTCAAAACAGGGACCTTTCGCGTGTTAAGCGAACGTGATAACCACTACACTACAGAAACTGCTGCATGTGATTTTTGCAAGGACTAAACCAAATTTTACTGATATTCACATCATTTATTTGAATTTCCAAAATAAGGCATTTATGAAAGCAACTATTCACTGTTATAAATTCAGTTCTTACTGAATGTGTCAAAGAGCACTGTTTCCACCCGGTTTCGAACCGGGGACCTTTCGCATGTAAAGCGAACGTGATAACCACTACACTACAGAAACTGCCGCATGTGATTTTTGCAAGGACTAAACCAAATTTTACTGATATTCACTGCATGTCTGAATTTCCAAAATAAGGCATTTATGAAAGCAACAATTCACTGTTATAAATACAGTTCTTACTGAATGTGTCAAAGAGCACTGTTTCCACCCGGTTTCGAACCAGGGACCTTTCGCGAGTGAAGCGAATGTGATAACCACTACACTACAGAAACTGCTGCATGTGATTTTTGCAAGGACTAAACCAAATTTTACTGATATTCACATCATTTATTTGAATTTCCAAAATAAGGCATTTATGAAAGCAACTATTCACTGTTATAAATACAGTTCTTAATGAATGTGTCAAAGAGCACTGTTTCCACCCGGTTTCGAACCGGGGACCTTTTGCATGTGAAGCGAATGTGATAACCACTACACTACAGAAACTGCTGCATGTGGTTTTTGCAAGGACTAAACCGAATTTTACTGATATTCACTGCATGTATTTGAATTTCCAAAATAAGGTATTTATGAAAGAATGCACTGTTTCCACCCTATTTCAAACCGGGGACCTTTCGCGTGTTAAGCGAACGTGATAACCACTACACTACAGAAACTGCCGCATGTGATTTTTGCAAGGACTAAACCAAATTTTACTGATATTCACTGCATGTCTTTGAATTACCAAAATAAGGCATTTATGAAAGCAACTATTCACTGTTATAAATACAGTTCTTAATGAATGTGTCAATGAGCACTGTTTCCACCCGGTTTCAAACCGGGGACCTTTCGCGTGTGAAGCGAATGTGATAACCACTACACTACAGAAACTGCTGCATGTGGTTTTTGCAAGGTCTAAACCAAATTTTACTGATATTCACTGCATGTCTTTGAATTTCCAAAATAAGGCATTTATGAAAGCAACTATTCACTGTTATAAATAGAGTTCTTACTGAATGTGTCAAAGAGCACTGTTTCCACCCGGTTTCAAACCGGGGACCTTTCGCGTGTGAAGCGAATGTGATAACCACTACACTACAGAAACTGCTGCATGTGGTTTTTGCAAGGACTAAACCAAATTTTACTGATATTCACTGCATGTATTTGAATTTCCAAAATATTATTATCTGTTATGAATACAGTTCTTACTGAATGTGTCAAAGAGTACTGTTTCCACCCGGTTTCGAACCGGGGACCTTTCGCGTGTGAAGCAAATGTGATAACCACTACACTACAGAAACTGCTTCATGTGGTTTTTGCAAGGACTAAACCAAATTTGACTGATATTCACTGCATGTATTTGAATTTCCAAACTAAGGCATTTATGAAAGAAAGCACTTTTTCCACCCGGTTTCAAACCAGGGACCTTTCGCGTGTTAAGCGAACGTGATAACCACTACACTACAGAAACTGCTGCATGTGATTTTTGCAAGGACTAAACCAAATTTTACTGATATTCACATCATTTATTTGAATTTCCAAAATAAGGCATTTATGAAAGCAACTATTCACTGTTATAAATTCAGTTCTTACTGAATGTGTCAAAGAGCACTGTTTCCACCCGGTTTCGAACCGGGGACCTTTCGCGTGTGAAGCAAATGTGATAACCACTACACTACAGAAACTGCTGCATGTGATTTTTGCAAGGACTAAACCAAATTTTACTGATATTCACTGCATGTCTTTGAATTTCCAAAATAAGGCATTTATGAAAGCAACTATTCACTGTTATAAATACAGTTCTTACTGAATGTGTCAAAGAGCACTGTTTCCACCCGGTTTCGAACCGGGGACCTTTCGCGAGTGAAGCGAATGTGATAACCACTACACTACAGAAACTGCTGCATGTGATTTTTGCAAGGACTAAACCAAATTTTACTGATATTCACATCATTTATTTGAATTTCCAAAATAAGGCATTTATGAAAGCAACTATTCACTGTTATAAATACAGTTCTTAATGAATGTGTCAAAGAGCACTGTTTCCACCCGGTTTCGAACCGGGGACCTTTTGCATGTGAAGCGAATGTGATAACCACTACACTACAGAAACTGCTGCATGTGGTTTTTGCAAGGACTAAACCAAATTTTACTGATATTCACTGCATGTATTTGAATTTCCAAAATAAGGTATTTATGAAAGAATGCACTGTTTCCACCCTATTTCAAACCGGGGACCTTTCGCGTGTTAAGCGAACGTGATAACCACTACACTACAGAAACTGCCGCATGTGATTTTTGCAAGGACTAAACCAAATTTTACTGATATTCACTGCATGTCTTTGAATTTCCAAAATAAGGCATTTATGAAAGCAACTATTCACTGTTATAAATACAGTTCTTACTGAATGTGTCAAAGAGCACTGTTTCCACCCGGATTCGAACCGGGGACCTTTCACGTGGGAAGCGAATGTGATAACCACTACACTACAGAAACTGCTTCATGTGATTTTTGCAAGGACTAAACCAAATTTTACTGATATTCACTGCATGTATTTGAATTTCCAAAATAAGGCATTTATGAAAGAATGCACTGTTTCCACCCTATTTCGAACCGGGGACCTTTCGCGTGTTAAGCGAACGTGATAACCACTTCACTACAGAAACTGCTGCATGTGATTTTTGCAAGGACTAAACCAAATTTTACTGATATTCACTGCATGTCTTTGAATTACCAAAATAAGGCATTTATGAAAGCAACTATTCACTGTTATAAATACAGTTCTTAATGAATGTGTCAATGAGTACTGTTTCCACCCGGTTTCGAACCGGGGACCTTTCGCGTGTGAAGCGAATGTGATAACCACTACACTACAGAAACTGCTGCATGTGGTTTTTGCAAGGTCTAAACCAAATTTTACTGATATTCACTGCATGTCTTTGAATTTCCAAAATAAGGCATTTATGAAAGCAACTATTCACTGTTATAAATAGAGTTCTTACTGAATGTGTCAAAGAGCACTGTTTCCACCCGGTTTCAAACCGGGGACCTTTCGCGTGTGAAGCGAATGTGATAACCACTACACTACAGAAACTGCTGCGTGTGGTTTTTGCAAGGACTAAACCAAATTTTACTGATATTCACTGCATGTATTTGAATTTCCAAAATATTATTATCTGTTATGAATACAGTTCTTACTGAATGTGTCAAAGAGTACTGTTTCCACCCGGTTTCGAACCGGGGACCTTTCGCGTGTGAAGCAAATGTGATAACCACTACACTACAGAAACTGCTTCATGTGGTTTTTGCAAGGACTAAACCAAATTTGACTGATATTCACTGCATGTATTTGAATTTCCAAACTAAGGCATTTATGAAAGAAAGCACTTTTTCCACCCGGTTTCAAACCAGGGACCTTTCGCGTGTTAAGCGAACGTGATAACCACTACACTACAGAAACTGCTGCATGTGATTTTTGCAAGGACTAAACCAAATTTTACTGATATTCACATCATTTATTTGAATTTCCAAAATAAGGCATTTATGAAAGCAACTATTCACTGTTATAAATTCAGTTCTTACTGAATGTGTCAAAGAGCACTGTTTCCACCCGGTTTCGAACCGGGGACCTTTCGCGTGTGAAGCAAATGTGATAACCACTACACTACAGAAACTGCTTCATGTGGTTTTTGCAAGGACTAAACCAAATTTGACTGATATTCACTGCATGTATTTGAATTTCCAAACTAAGGCATTTATGAAAGAAAGCACTTTTTCCACCCGGTTTCAAACCAGGGACCTTTCGCATGTTAAGCGAACGTGATAACCACTACACTACAGAAACTGCTGCATTTGATTTTTGCAAGGACTAAACCAAATTTTACTGATATTCACTGCATGTCTTTGAATTTCCAAAATAAGGCATTTATGAAAGCAACTATTCACTGTTATAAATACAGTTCTTACTGAATGTGTCAAAGAGCACTGTTTCCACCCGGTTTCGAACCGGGGACCTTTCGCGTGTAAAGCGAACGTGATAACCACTACACTACAGAAACTGCCGCATGTGATTTTTGCAAGTACTAAACCAAATTTTACTGCTATTCACTGCATGTATTTGAATTTCCAAAATATTATTATCTGTTATAAATACAGTTCTTACTGAATGTGTCAAAGAGCACTGTTTCCACCCGGTTTCGAACCGGGGACCTTTCGCGTGTGAAGCGAATGTGATAACCACTACATTACAGAAATCGCTGCATGTGGTTTTTGCAAGGTATTTGAATTTCCAATATAAGGCATTTATGAAAGAAAGCACTTTTTCCACCCGGTTCCCACCCGGTTTCGAACCGGGGACCTTTCGCGTGTTAAGCGAACGTGATAACCACTTCACTACAGAAACTGCTGCATGTGATTTTTGCAAGGACTAAACCAAATTTTACTGATATTCACTGCATGTATTTGAATTTCCAAAATAAGGCATTTATGAAAGAAAGCACTTTTTCCACCCGGTTTCAAACCAGGGACCTTTCGCGTGTTAAGCGAACGTGATAACCACTTCACTACAGAAACTGCTGCATGTGGTTTTTGCAAGGACTAAACCAAATTTTACTGATATTCACTGCATGTCTTTGAATTTCCAAAATAAGGCATTTATGAAAGCAACAATTCACTGTTATAAATACAGTTCTTACTGAATGTGTCAAAGAGCACTGTTTCCACCCGGTTTCGAACCAGGGACCTTTCGCGAGTGAAGCGAATGTGATAACCACTACACTACAGAAACTGCTGCATGTGATTTTTGCAAGGACTAAACCAAATTTTACTGATATTCACATCATTTATTTGAATTTCCAAAATAAGGCATTTATGAAAGCAACTATTCACTGTTATAAATACAGTTCTTAATGAATGTGTCAAAGAGCACTGTTTCCATCCGGTTTCGAACCGGGGACCTTTTGCATGTGAAGCGAATGTGATAACCACTACACTACAGAAACTGCTGCATGTGGTTTTTGCAAGGACTAAACCAAATTTTACTGATATTCACTGCATGTATTTGAATTTCCAAAATAAGGTATTTATGAAAGAATGCACTGTTTCCACCCTATTTCAAACCGGGGACCTTTCGCGTGTTAAGCGAACGTGATAACCACTACACTACAGAAACTGCCGCATGTGATTTTTGCAAGGACTAAACCAAATTTTACTGATATTCACTGCATGTCTTTGAATTACCAAAATAAGGCATTTATGAAAGCAACTATTCACTGTTATAAATACAGTTCTTAATGAATGTGTCAATGAGCACTGTTTCCACCCGGTTTCGAACCGGGGACCTTTCGCGTGTGAAGCGAATGTGATAACCACTACACTACAGAAACTGCTGCATGTGGTTTTTGCAAGGTCTAAACCAAATTTTACTGATGTTCACTGCATGTCTTTGAATTTCCAAAATAAGGCATTTATGAAAGCAACTATTCACTGTTATAAATAGAGTTCTTACTGAATGTGTCAAAGAGCACTGTTTCCACCCGGTTTCAAACCGGGGACCTTTCGCGTGTGAAGCGAATGTGATAACCACTACACTACAGAAACTGCTGCATGTGGTTTTTGCAAGGACTAAACCAAATTTTACTGATATTCACTGCATGTATTTGAATTTCCAAAATATTATTATCTGTTATGAATACAGTTCTTACTGAATGTGTCAAAGAGTACTGTTTCCACCCGGTTTCGAACCGGGGACCTTTCGCGTGTGAAGCAAATGTGATAACCACTACACTACAGAAACTGCTTCATGTGGTTTTTGCAAGGACTAAACCAAATTTGACTGATATTCACTGCATGTATTTGAATTTCCAAACTAAGGCATTTATGAAAGAAAGCACTTTTTCCACCCGGTTTCAAACCAGGGACCTTTCGCGTGTTAAGCGAACGTGATAACCACTACACTACAGAAACTGCTGCATGTGATTTTTGCAAGGACTAAACCAAATTTTACTGATATTCACATCATTTATTTGAATTTCCAAAATAAGGCATTTATGAAAGCAACTATTCACTGTTATAAATTCAGTTCTTACTGAATGTGTCAAAGAGCACTGTTTCCACCCGGTTTCGAACCGGGGACCTTTCGCGTGTGAAGCAAATGTGATAACCACTACACTACAGAAACTGCTGCATGTGATTTTTGCAAGGACTAAACCAAATTTTACTGATATTCACTGCATGTCTTTGAATTTCCAAAATAAGGCATTTATGAAAGAATGCACTGTTTCCACCCTATTTCAAACCGGGGACCTTTCGCGTGTGAAGCGAATGTGATAACCACTACACTACAGAAACTGCTGCATGTGATTTTTGCAAGGACTAAACCAAATTTTACTGATATTCACTGCATGTATTTGAATTTCGAAAATAAGGCATTTATGAAAGAATGCACTGTTTCCAACCGGTTTCGAACCGGGGACCTTTCGCATGTTAAGCGAACGTGATAACCACTACACTGCAGAAACTGCTGCATTTGATTTTTGCAAGGACTAAACCAAATTTTACTGATATTCACTGCATGTCTTTGAATTTCCAAAATAAGGCATTTATGAAAGCAACTATTCACTGTTATAAATACAGTTCTTACTGAATGTGTTCAAAGAGCACTGTTTCCACCCGGTTTCGAACCGGGGACCTTTCACGTGTTAAGCGAACGTGATAACCACTACACTACAGAAACTGCTGCATGTGATTTTTGCAAGGACTAAACCAAATTTGACTGATATTCACTGCATGTATTTGAATTTCGAAAATAAGGCATTTATGAAAGAATGCACTGTTTCCACCCGGTTTCGAACCGGGGACCTTTCGCATGTTAAGCGAACGTGATAACCACTACACTACAGAAACTGCTGCATGTGATTTTTGCAAGGACTAAACCAAATTTTACTGATATTCACTGCATGTCTTTGAATTTCCAAAATAAGGCATTTATGAAAGCAACTATTCACTGTTATAAATACAGTTCTTACTGAATGTGTCAAAGAGCACTGTTTCCACCCGGTTTCGAACCAGGGACCTTTCGCGAGTGAAGCGAATGTGATAACCACTACACTACAGAAACTGCTGCATGTGATTTTTGCAAGGACTAAACCAAATTTTACTGATATTCACATCATTTATTTGAATTTCCAAAATAAGGCATTTATGAAAGCAACTATTCACTGTTATAAATACAGTTCTTAATGAATGTGTCAAAGAGCACTGTTTCCACCCGGTTTCGAACCGGGGACCATTTGCATGTGAAGCGAATGTGATAACCACTACACTACAGAAACTGCTGCATGTGGTTTTTGCAAGGACTAAACCAAATTTTACTGATATTCACTGCATGTATTTGAATTTCCAAAATAAGGTATTTATGAAAGAATGCACTGTTTCCACCCTATTTCAAACCGGGGACCTTTCGCGTGTTAAGCGAATGTGATAACCACTACACTACAGAAACTGCCGCATGTGATTTTTGCAAGGACTAAACCAAATTTTACTGATATTCACTGCATGTCTTTGAATTTCCAAAATAAGGCATTTATGAAAGCAACTATTCACTGTTATAAATACAGTTCTTACTGAATGTGTCAAAGAGCACTGTTTCCACCCGGATTCGAACCGGGGACCTTTCGCGTGGGAAGCGAATGTGATAACCACTACACTACAGAAACTGCTTCATGTGATTTTTGCAAGGACTAAACCAAATTTTACTGATATTCACTGCATGTATTTGAATTTCCAAAATAAGGCATTTATGAAAGAATGCACTGTTTCCACCCTATTTCGAACCGGGGACCTTTCGCGTGTTAAGCGAACGTGATAACCACTACACTACAGAAACTGCTGCATGTGATTTTTGCAAGGACTAAACCAAATTTTACTGATATTCACTGCATGTCTTTGAATTACCAAAATAAGGCATTTATGAAAGCAACTATTCACTGTTATAAATACAGTTCTTAATGAATGTGTCAATGAGCACTGTTTCCACCCGGTTTCGAACCGGGGACCTTTCGCGTGTGAAGCGAATGTGATAACCACTACACTACAGAAACTGCTGCATGTGGTTTTTGCAAGGTCTAAACCAAATTTTACTGATATTCACTGCATGTCTTTGAATTTCCAAAATAAGGCATTTATGAAAGCAACTATTCACTGTTATAAATAGAGTTCTTACTGAATGTGTCAAAGAGCACTGTTTCCACCCGGTTTCAAACCGGGGACCTTTCGCGTGTGAAGCGAATGTGATAACCACTACACTACAGAAACTGCTGCATGTGGTTTTTGCAAGGACTAAACCAAATTTTACTGATATTCACTGCATGTATTTGAATTTCCAAAATATTATTATCTGTTATGAATACAGTTCTTACTGAATGTGTCAAAGAGTACTGTTTCCACCCGGTTTCGAACCGGGGACCTTTCGCGTGTGAAGCAAATGTGATAACCACTACACTACAGAAACTGCTTCATGTGGTTTTTGCAAGGACTAAACCAAATTTGACTGATATTCACTGCATGTATTTGAATTTCCAAACTAAGGCATTTATGAAAGAAAGCACTTTTTCCACCCGGTTTCAAACCAGGGACCTTTCGCGTGTTAAGCGAACGTGATAACCACTACACTACAGAAACTGCTGCATGTGATTTTTGCAAGGACTAAACCAAATTTTACTGATATTCACATCATTTATTTGAATTTCCAAAATAAGGCATTTATGAAAGCAACTATTCACTGTTATAAATTCAGTTCTTACTGAATGTGGCAAAGAGCACTGTTTCCACCCGGTTTCGAACCGGGGACCTTTCGCGGGTGAAGCAAATGTGATAACCACTACACTACAGAAACTGCTGCATGTGATTTTTGCAAGGACTAAACCAAATTTTACTGATATTCACTGCATGTCTTTGAATTTCCAAAATAAGGCATTTATGAAAGAATGCACTGTTTCCACCCTATTTCAAACCGGGGACCTTTCGCGTGTGAAGCGAATGTGATAACCACTACACTACAGAAACTGCTGAATGCGGTTTTTGCAAGGACTAAACCAAATTTTACTGATATTCACATCATTTATTTGAATTTCCAATATAAGGCATTTATGAAAGAATGCACTGTTTCCACCAGTTTTCGAACCGGGGACCTTTCGCGTGTTAAGCGAACGTGATAACCACTACACTACAGAAACTGCTGCATGTGATTTTTGCAAGGACTAAACCAAATTTTACTGATATTCACTGCATGTATTTGAATTTCGAAAATAAGGCATTTATGAAAGAATGCACTGTTTCCAACCGGTTTCGAACCGGGGACCTTTCGCATGTTAAGCGAACGTGATAACCACTACACTACAGAAACTGCTGCATTTGATTTTTGCAAGGACTAAACCAAATTTTACTGATATTCACTGCATGTCTTTGAATTTCCAAAATAAGGCATTTATGAAAGCAACTATTCACTGTTATAAATACAGTTCTTACTGAATGTGTTCAAAGAGCACTGTTTCCACCCGGTTTCGAACCGGGGACCTTTCACATGTTAAGCGAACGTGATAACCACTACACTACAGAAACTGCTGCATGTGATTTTTGCAAGGACTAAACCAAATTTGACTGATATTCACTGCATGTATTTGAATTTCGAAAATAAGGCATTTATGAAAGAATGCACTGTTTCCACCCGGTTTCGAACCGGGGACCTTTCGCATGTTAAGCGAACGTGATAACCACTACACTACAGAAACTGCTGCATGTGATTTTTGCAAGGACTAAACCAAATTTTACTGATATTCACTGCATGTCTTTGAATTTCCAAAATAAGGCATTTATGAAAGCAACTATTCACTGTTATAAATACAGTTCTTACTGAATGTGTCAAAGAGCACTGTTTCCACCCGGTTTCGAACCGGGGACCTTTCGCGTGTAAAGCGAACGTGATAACCACTACACTACAGAAACTGCCGCATGTGATTTTTGCAAGTACTAAACCAAATTTTACTGCTATTCACTGCATGTATTTGAATTTCCAAAATATTGTTATCTGTTATAAATACAGTTCTTACTGAATGTGTCAAAGAGCACAGTTTCCACCCGGTTTCGAACCGGGGACCTTTCGCGTGTGAAGCGAATGTGATAACCACTACATTACAGAAATCGCTGCATGTGGTTTTTGCAAGGTATTTGAATTTCCAATATAAGGTATTTATGAAAGAAAGCACTTTTTCCACCCGGTTCCCACCCGGTTTCGAACCGGGGACCTTTCGCGTGTGAAGCGTAAGTGATAACCACTACACTACACAAACTGCTTCATGTGATTTTTGCAAGGACTAAACCAAATTTTGCTGATATTCACTGCAGGTATTTGAATTTCCAAAATAAGGCATTTATGAAAGAAAGCACTTTTTCCACCCGGTTTCAAACCAGGGACCTTTCGCGTGTTAAGCGAACGTGATAACCACTTCACTACAGAAACTGCTGCATGTGGTTTTTGCAAGGACTAAACCAAATTTTACTGATATTCACTGCATGTCTTTGAATTTCCAAAATAAGGCATTTATGAAAGCAACTATTCACTGTTATAAATACAGTTCTTACTGAATGTGTCAATGAGCACTGTTTCCACCCTGTTTTGAACCGAGGACCTTTCGCGTGTGAAGCAAATGTGATAACCACTACACTACAGAAACTGCTGAATGTAGTTTTTGCAAGGACTAAACCAAATTTTACTGATATTCACTGCATGTCTTTGAATTTCCAAAACAAGGCATTTATGAAAGCAACTATTCACTGTTACAAATACAGTTCTTACTGAATGTGTCAAAGAGCACTGTTTCCACCCGGTTTCGAACCGGGGACCTTTTGCGTGTGAAGCGAATGTGATAACCACTACACTACTGAAACTGCTGCATGTTGTTTTTGCAAGGACTAAACCAAATTTTACTGATATTCACTGCATGTATTTGAATTTCCAAAATAAGGCATTTATGAAAGAATGCACTGTTTCCACCCGGTTTCGAACCGGGGACCTTTCGCGTGTTAAGCGAACGTGATAACCACTACACTAAAGAAACTGCTGCATGTGATTTTTGCAAGGACTAAACCAAATTTTAATGATATTCACATCATTTATTTGAATTTCCAAAATAAGGCATTTATGAAAGCAACTATTTACTGTTACAAATACAGTTCTTACTGAATGTGTCAAAGAGCACTGTTTCCACCCGGTTTCGAACCGGGGACCTTTCGCGTGTGAAGCGAATGTGATAACCACTACACTACTGAAACTGCTGCATGTCGTTTTTGCAAGGACTAAACCAAATTTTACTGATATTCACTGCATGTATTTGAATTTCCAAAATAAGGCATTTATGAAAGAATGCACTGTTTCCACCCGGTTTCGAACCGGGGACCTTTCGCGTGTGAAGCGAACGTGATAACCACTACACTACAGAAACTGCTGCATGTGATTTTTGCAAGGGCTAAACCAAATTTTACTGATATTCACTGCATGTCTTTGAATTTCCAAAATAAGGCATTTATGAAAGCAACTATTCACTATTATAAATACAGTTCTTAATGAATGTGTCAATGAGCACTGTTTCCACCCGGTTTCGAACCGGGGACCTTTCGCGTGTGAAGCGAATGTGATAACCACTACACTACAGAAACTGCTGCATGTGGTTTTTGCAAGGTCTAAACCAAATTTTACTGATATTCACTGCATGTCTTTGAATTTCCAAAATAAGGCATTTATGAAAGCAACTATTCACTGTTATAAATAGAGTTCTTACTGAATGTGTCAAAGAGCACTGTTTCCACCCGGTTTCAAACCGGGGACCTTTCGCATGTTAAGCGAACGTGATAACCACTACACTACAGAAACTGCTGCATTTGATTTTTGCAAGGACTAAACCAAATTTTACTGATATTCACTGCATGTCTTTGAATTTCCAAAATAAGGCATTTATGAAAGCAACTATTCACTGTTATAAATACAGTTCTTACTGAATGTGTTCAAAGAGCACTGTTTCCACCCGGTTTCGAACCGGGGACCTTTCACGTGTTAAGCGAACGTGATAACCACTACACTACAGAAACTGCTGCATGTGATTTTTGCAAGGACTAAACCAAATTTGACTGATATTCACTGCATGTATTTGAATTTCGAAAATAAGGCATTTATGAAAGAATGCACTGTTTCCACCCGGTTTCGAACCGGGGACCTTTCGCATGTTAAGCGAACGTGATAACCACTACACTACAGAAACTGCCGCATGTGATTTTTGCAAGTACTAAACCAAATTTTACTGCTATTCACTGCATGTATTTGAATTTCCAAAATATTATTATCTGTTATAAATACAGTTCTTACTGAATGTGTCAAAGAGCACTGTTTCCACCCGGTTTCGAACCGGGGACCTTTCGCGTGTGAAGCGAATGTGATAACCACTACATTACAGAAATCGCTGCATGTGGTTTTTGCAAGGTATTTGAATTTCCAATATAAGGTATTTATGAAAGAAAGCACTTTTTCCACCCGGTTCCCACCCGGTTTCGAACCGGGGACCTTTCGCGTGTGAAGCGAATGTGATAACCACTACACTACAGAAACTGCTTCATGTGATTTTTGCAAGGACTAAACCAAATTTTACTGATATTCACTGCATGTATTTGAATTTCCAAAATAAGGCATTTATGAAAGCAACTATTCACTGTTATAAATACAGTTCTTACTGAATGTGTCAATGAGCACTGTTTCCACCCTGTTTTGAACCGAGGACCTTTCGCGTGTGAAGCAAATGTGATAACCACTACACTACAGAAACTGCTGAATGTAGTTTTTGCAAGGACTAAACCGCGTGTGAAGTGTGTCAAAGAGCACTGTTTCCACCCGGTTTCGAACCGGGGACCTTTCGCGTGTGAAGCGAATGTGATAACCACTACACTACTGAAACTGCTGCATGTCGTTTTTGCAAGGACTAAACCAAATTTTACTGATATTCACTGCATGTATTTGAATTTCCAAAATAAGGCATTTATGAAAGAATGCACTGTTTCCACCCGGTTTCGAACCGGGGACCTTTCGCGTGTGAAGCGAACGTGATAACCACTACACTACAGAAACTGCTGCATGTGATTTTTGCAAGGGCTAAACCAAATTTTACTGATATTCACTGCATGTCTTTGAATTTCCAAAATAAGGCATTTATGAAAGCAACTATTCACTGTTATAAATAGAGTTCTTACTGAATGTGTCAAAGAGCACTGTTTCCACCCGTTTTCGAACCGGGGAACTTTCGCGTGTTAAGCGAACGTGATAACCACTACACTACAGAAACTGCTGCATGTCGTTTTTGCAAGGACTAAATCAAATTTTACTGATATTCACTGCATGTATTTGAATTTCCAAAATATGGCATTTACGAAAGAATGCACTGTTTCCACCCGGTTTCGAACCGGGGACCTTTCGCGTGTTAAGCGAACGTGATAACCACTACACTACAGAAACTGCTGCATGTGGTTTTTGCAAGGACTAAACCAAATTTTACTGATATTCACATCATTTATTTGAATTTCCAAAATAAGGCATTTATGAAAGCAACTATTTACTGTTATAAATACAGTTCTTACTGAATGAGTCAAAGAGCACTGTTTCCACCCGGTTTCGAACCGGGGACCTTTCGCGTGTGAAGCGAATGTGATAACCACTACACTACTGAAACTGCTGCATGTCGTTTTTGCAAGGACTAAACCAAATTTTACTGATATTCACTGCATGTCTTTGAATTTCCAAAATAAGGCATTTATGAAAGCAACTATTCACTGTTATAAATACAGTTCTTACAGAATGTGTCAAAGAGCACTGTTTCCACCCGGTTTCGAACCGGGGACCTTTCGCGTGTTAAGCAAACGTGATAACCACTACACTACAGAAACTGCTGCATGTGATTTTTGCAAGGACTAAACCAAATTTTACTGATATTCACTGCATGTATTTGAATTTCCAAAATAAGGCATTTACGAAAGAATGCACTGTTTCCAACCGGTTTCGAACCGGGGACCTTTCGCGTGTTAAGCGAACGTGATAACCACTACACTACAGAAACTGCTGCATGTGGTTTTTGCAAGGACTAAACCAAATTTTACTGATATTCACATCATTTATTTGAATTTCCAAAATAAGGTATTTATGAAAGCAACTATTTACTGTTATAAATACAGTTCTTACTGAATGTGTCAAAGAGCACTGTTTCCACCCGGTTTAGAACCGGGGACCTTTCGCATGTTAAGCGAACGTGATAAGCACTACACTACAGAAACTGCTGCATGTTTTACTGATATTCACATCATTTATTTGAATTTCCAAAATAAGGCATTTATGAAAGCAACTATTTACTGTTATAAATACAGTTCTTACTGAATGTGTCAAAGAGCACTGTTTCCACCCGGTTTCGAACCGGGGACCTTTCGCGTGTGAAGCGAATGTGATAACCACTACACTACTGAAACTGCTGCATGTCGTTTTTGCAAGGACTAAACCAAATTTGACTGATATTCACTGCATGTATTTGAATTTCCAAAATAAGGCATTCATGAAAGAATGCACTGTTTCCACCCGGTTTCGAACCGGGGACCTTTCGCATGTTAAGCGAATGTGATAACCACTACACTACAGAAACTCCTGCATGTGATTTTTGCAAGGACTAAACCAAATTTTACTGATATTCACTGCATGTCTTTGAATTTCCAAAATAAGGCAATTATGAAAGCAACTATTCACTGTTATAAATACAGTTCTTACTGAATGTGTCAAAGAGCACTGTTTCCACCCGGTTTCAAACCGGGGACCTTTCGCGTGTGAAGCGAATGTGATAACCACTACACTACAGAAACTGCTGCATGTGGTTTTTGCAAGGACTAAACCAAATTTTACTGATATTCACATAATTTATTTGAATTTCCATAATAAGGCATTTATGAAAGCAACTATTTACTGTTATACATACAGTTCTTACTGAATGTGTCAAAGAGCACTGTTTCCACCCGGTTTCGAACCGGGGACCTTTCGCATGTTAAGCGAACGTGTTAACCACTACACTACAGAAACTGCTGCATGTTTTACTGATATTCACATCATTTATTTGAATTTCCAAAATAAGGCATTTATGAAAGCAAATATTCACTGTTATAAATACAGTTCTTACTGAATGTGTCAAAGAGCACTGTTTCCACCCGGTTTCGAACCGGGGACCTTTCGCGTGTAAAGCGAACGTGATAACCACTACACTACAGAAACTGCCGCATGTGATTTTTGCAAGTACTAAACCAAATTTTACTGCTATTCACTGCATGTATTTGAATTTCCAAAATATTATTATCTGTTATAAATACAGTTCTTACTGAATGTGTCAAAGAGCACTGTTCCCACCCGGTTTCGAACCGGGGACCTTTCGCGTGTGAAGCGAATGTGATAACCACTACACTACAGAAACTGCTTCATGTGATTTTTGCAAGGACTAAACCAAATTTTACTGATATTCACTGCATGTATTTGAATTTCCAAAATAAGGCATTTATGAAAGAAAGCACTTTTTCCACCCGGTTTCAAACCAGGGACCTTTCGCGTGTTAAGCGAACGTGATAACCACTTCACTACAGAAACTGCTGCATGTTTTACTGATATTCACATCATTTATTTGAATTTCCAAAATAAGGCATTTATGAAAGCAAATACTCACTGTTATAAATACAGTTCTTACTGAATGTGTCAAAGAGCACTGTTTCCACCCGGTTTCGAACAGGGGACCTTTCGCGTGTAAAGCGAACGTGATAACCACTACACTACAGAAACTGCCGCATGTGATTTTTGCAAGTACTAAACCAAATTTTACTGCTATTCACTGCATGTATTTGAATTTCCAAAATATTATTATCTGTTATAAATACAGTTCTTACTGAATGTGTCAAAGAGCACTGTTCCCACCCGGTTTCGAACCGGGGACCTTTCGCGTGTGAAGCGAATGTGATAACCACTACACTACAGAAACTGCTTCATGTGATTTTTGCAAGGACTAAACCAAATTTTACTGATATTCACTGCATGTGTTTGAATTTCCAAAATAAGGCATTTATGAAAGAAAGCACTTTTTCCACCCGGTTTCAAACCAGGGACCTTTCGCGTGTTAAGCGAACGTGATAACCACTTCACTACAGAAACTGCTGCATGTAAATTTTGCAAGGACTAAACCAAATTTTACTGATATTCACTGCATGTCTTTGAATTTCCAAAATAAGGCATTTATGAAAGCAACTATTCACTGTTATAAATACAGTTCTTACTGAATGTGTCAATGAGCACTGTTTCCACCCTGTTTTGAACCGAGGACCTTTCGCGTGTGAAGCATATGTGATAACCACTACACTACAGAAACTGCTGCATGTAGTTTTTGCAAGGTCTAAACCAAATTTTACTGATATTCACTGCATGTCTTTGAATTTCCAAAATAAGGCATTTATGAAAGCAACTATTCACTGTTATAAATACAGTTCTTACTGAATGTGTCAAAGAGCACTGTTTCCACCCGGTTTCGAACCGGGGACCTTTCGCGTGTTAAGCGAATGTGATAACCACTACACTACAGAAACTCCTGCATGTGATTTTTGCAAGGACTAAACCAAATTTTACTGATATTCACTGCATGTCTTTGAATTTCCAAAATAAGGCAATTATGAAAGGAACTATTCACTGTTATAAATACAGTTCTTACTGAATGTGTCAAAGAGCACTGTTTCCACCCGGTTTCAAACCGGGGACCTTTCGCGTGTGAAGCGAATGTGATAACCACTACACTACAGAAACTGCTGCATGTGGTTTTTGCAAGGACTAAACCAAATTTTACTGATATTCACATAATTTATTTGAATTTCCATAATAAGGCATTTATGAAAGCAACTATTTACTGTTATACATACAGTTCTTACTGAATGTGTCAAAGAGCACTGTTTCCACCCGGTTTCGAACCGGGGACCTTTCGCGTGTGAGGCGAATGTGATAACCACTACACTACAGAAACTACTGCATGTGATTTTTGCAAGGACTAAACCAAATTTTACTGATATTCACATCATTTATTTGAATTTCCAAAATAAGGCATTTATGAAAGCAACTATTTACTGTTATAAATACAGTTCTTACTGAATGTGTCAAAGAGCACTGTTTCCACCCGGTTTCGAACCGGGGACCTTTCGCATGTTAAGCGAACGTGATAACCACTACACTACAGAAACTGCTGCATGTTTTACTGATATTCACATCATTTATTTGAATTTCCAAAATAAGGCATTTATGAAAGCAAATATTCACTGTTATAATTACAGTTCTTACTGAATGTGTCAAAGAGCACTGTTTCCACCCGGTTTCGAACCGGGGACCTTTCGCGTGTAAAGCGAACGTGATAACCACTACACTACAGAAACTGCCGCATGTGATTTTTGCAAGTACTAAACCAAATTTTACTGCTATTCACTGCATGTATTTGAATTTCCAAAATATTATTATCTGTTATAAATACAGTTCTTACTGAATGTGTCAAAGAGCACTGTTCCCACCCGGTTTCGAACCGGGGACCTTTCGCGTGTGAAGCGAATGTGATAACCACTACACTACAGAAACTGCTTCATGTGATTTTTGCAAGGACTAAACCAAATTTGACTGATATTCACTGCATGTATTTGAATTTCCAAAATAAGGCATTTATGAAAGAAAGCACTTTTTCCACCCGGTTTCAAACCAGGGACCTTTCGCGTGTTAAGCGAACGTGATAACCACTTCACTACAGAAACTGCTGCATGTAATTTTTGCAAGGACTAAACCAAATTTGACTGATATTCACTGCATGTCTTTGAATTTCCAAAATAAGGCATTTATGAAAGCAACTATTCACTGTTATAAATACAGTTCTTACTGAATTTGTCAATGAGCACTGTTTCCACCCTGTTTTGAACCGAGGACCTTTCGCGTGTGAAGCATATGTGATAACCACTACACTACAGAAACTGCTGCATGTAGTTTTTGCAAGGTCTAAACCAAATTTTACTGATATTCACTGCATGTCTTTGAATTTCCAAAATAAGGCATTTATGAAAGCAACTATTCACTGTTATAAATACAGTTCTTACTGAATGTGTCAAAGAGCACTGTTCCCACCCGGTTTCGAACCGGGGACCTTTCGCATGTGAAGCGAATGTGATAACCACTACACTACAGAAACTGCTGCATGTGGTTTTTGCAAGGACTAAACCAAATTTTACTGATATTCACATAATTTATTTGAATTTCCATAATAAGGCATTTATGAAAGCAACTATTTACTGTTATACATACAGTTCTTACTGAATGTGTCAAAGAGCACTGTTTCCACCCGGTTTCGAACCGGGGACCTTTCGCGTGTAAAGCGAACGTGATAACCACTACACTACAGAAACTGCCGCATGTGAATTTTGCAAGTACTAAACCAAATTTTACTGCTATTCACTGCATGTATTTGAATTTCCAAAATATTATTATCTGTTATAAATACAGTTCTTACTGAATGTGTCAAAGAGCACTGTTCCCACCCGGTTTCGAACCGGGGACCTTTCGCGTGTGAAGCGAATGTGATAACCACTACACTACAGAAACTGCTTCATGTGATTTTTGCAAGGACTAAACCAAATTTTACTGATATTCACTGCATGTATTTGAATTTCCAAAATAAGGCATTTATGAAAGCAACTATTTACTGTTATAAATACAGTTCTTACTGAATGTGTCAAAGAGCACTGTTTCCACCCGGTTTCGAACCGGGGACCTTTCGCATGTTAAGCGAACGTGATAACCACTACACTACAGAAACTGCTGCATGTTTTACTGATATTCACTGCATGTCTTTGAATTTCCAAAATAAGGCATTTATGAAAGCAACTATTCACTGTTATAAATACAGTTCTTACTGAATGTGTCAAAGAGCACTGTTCCCACCCGGTTTCGAACCGGGGACCTTTCGCATGTGAAGCGAATGTGATAACCACTACACTACAGAAACTGCTGCATGTGGTTTTTGCAAGGACTAAACCAAATTTTACTGATATTCACATAATTTATTTGAATTTCCATAATAAGGCATTTATGAAAGCAACTATTTACTGTTATACATACAGTTCTTACTGAATGTGTCAAAGAGCACTGTTTCCACCCGGTTTCGAACCGGGGACCTTTCGCGTGTGAGGCGAATGTGATAACCACTACACTACAGAAACTACTGCATGTGATTTTTGCAAGGACTAAACCAAATTTTACTGATATTCACATCATTTATTTGAATTTCCAAAATAAGGCATTTATGAAAGCAACTATTTACTGTTATAAATACAGTTCTTACTGAATGTGTCAAAGAGCACTGTTTCCACCCGGTTTCGAACCGGGGACCTTTCGCATGTTAAGCGAACGTGATAACCACTACACTACAGAAACTGCTGCATGTTTTACTGATATTCACATCATTTATTTGAATTTCCAAAATAAGGCATTTATGAAAGCAAATATTCACTGTTATAATTACAGTTCTTACTGAATGTGTCAAAGAGCACTGTTTCCACCCGGTTTCGAACCGGGGACCTTTCGCGTGTAAAGCGAACGTGATAACCACTACACTACAGAAACTGCCGCATGTGATTTTTGCAAGTACTAAACCAAATTTTACTGCTATTCACTGCATGTATTTGAATTTCCAAAATATTATTATCTGTTATAAATACAGTTCTTACTGAATGTGTCAAAGAGCACTGTTCCCACCCGGTTTCGAACCGGGGACCTTTCGCGTGTGAAGCGAATGTGATAACCACTACACTACAGAAACTGCTTCATGTGATTTTTGCAAGGACTAAACCAAATTTTACTGATATTCACTGCATGTATTTGAATTTCCAAAATAAGGCATTTATGAAAGAAAGCACTTTTTCCACCCGGTTTCAAACCAGGGACCTTTCGCGTGTTAAGCGAACGTGATAACCACTTCACTACAGAAACTGCTGCATGTAATTTTTGCAAGGACTAAACCAAATTTGACTGATATTCACTGCATGTCTTTGAATTTCCAAAATAAGGCATTTATGAAAGCAACTATTCACTGTTATAAATACAGTTCTTACTGAATGTGTCAAAGAGCACTGTTCCCACCCGGTTTCGAACCGGGGACCTTTCGCGTGTGAAGCGAATGTGATAACCACTACACTACAGAAACTGCTGCATGTGGTTTTTGCAAGGACTAAACCAAATTTTACTGATATTCACATAATTTATTTGAATTTCCATAATAAGGCATTTATGAAAGCAACTATTTACTGTTATACATACAGTTCTTACTGAATGTGTCAAAGAGCACTGTTTCCACCCGGTTTCGAACCGGGGACCTTTCGCGTGTGAGGCGAATGTGATAACCACTACACTACAGAAACTACTGCATGCGATTTTTGCAAGGACTAAACCAAATTTTACTGATATTCACATCATTTATTTGAATTTCCAAAATAAGGCATTTATGAAAGCAACTATTTACTGTTATAAATACAGTTCTTACTGAATGTGTCAAAGAGCACTGTTTCCACCCGGTTTCGAACCGGGGACCTTTCGCATGTTAAGCGAACGTGATAACCACTACACTACAGAAACTGCTGCATGTTTTACTGATATTCACATCATTTATTTGAATTTCCAAAATAAGGCATTTATGAAAGCAAATATTCACTGTTATAATTACAGTTCTTACTGAATGTGTCAAAGAGCACTGTTTCCACCCGGTTTCGAACCGGGGACCTTTCGCGTGTAAAGCGAACGTGATAACCACTACACTACAGAAACTGCCGCATGTGATTTTTGCAAGTACTAAACCAAATTTTACTGCTATTCACTGCATGTATTTGAATTTCCAAAATATTATTATCTGTTATAAATACAGTTCTTACTGAATGTGTCAAAGAGCACTGTTCCCACCCGGTTTCGAACCGGGGACCTTTCGCGTGTGAAGCAAATGTGATAACCACTACACTACAGAAACTGCTTCATGTGATTTTTGCAAGGACTAAACCAAATTTTACTGATATTCACTGCATGTATTTGAATTTCCAAAATAAGGCATTTATGAAAGAAAGCACTTTTTCCACCCGGTTTCAAACCAGGGACCTTTCGCGTGTTAAGCGAACGTGATAACCACTTCACTACAGAAACTGCTGCATGTTTTACTGATATTCACATCATTTATTTGAATTTCCAAAATAAGGCATTTATGAAAGCAAATATTCACTGTTATAAATACAGTTCTTACTGAATGTGTCAAAGAGCACTGTTTCCACCCGGTTTCGAACCGGGGACCTTTCGCGTGTAAAGCGAACGTGATAACCACTACACTACAGAAACTGCCGCATGTGATTATTGCAAGTACTAAACCAAATTTTACTGCTATTCACTGCATGTATTTGAATTTCCAAAATATTATTATCTGTTATAAATACAGTTCTTACTGAATGTGTCAAAGAGCACTGTTCCCACCCGGTTTCGAACCGGGGACCTTTCGCGTGTGAAGCGAATGTGATAACCACTACACTACAGAAACTGCTTCATGTGATTTTTGCAAGGACTAAACCAAATTTTACTGATATTCACTGCATGTATTTGAATTTCCAAAATAAGGCATTTATGAAAGCAACTATTTACTGTTATATATACAGTTCTTACTGAATGTGTCAAATAGCACTGTTTCCACCCGGTTTCGAACCGGGGACCTTTCGCATGTTAAGCGAACGTGATAACCACTACACTACAGAAACTGCTGCATGTTTTACTAATATTCACATCATTTATTTGAATTTCCAAAATAAGGCATTTATGAAAGCAAATATTCACTGTTATAAATACAGTTCTTACTGAATGTGTCAAAGAGCACTGTTTCCACCCGGTTTCGAACCGGGGACCTTTCGCGTGTAAAGCGAACGTGATAACCACTACACTACAGAAACTGCCGCATGTGATTTTTGCAAGTACTAAACCAAATTTTACTGCTATTCACTGCATGTATTTGAATTTCCAAAATATTATTATCTGTTATAAATACAGTTCTTACTGAATGTGTCAAAGAGCACTGTTCCCACCCGGTTTCGAACCGGGGACCTTTCGCGTGTGAAGCGAATGTGATAACCACTACACTACAGAAACTGCTTCTTGTGATTTTTGCAAGGACTAAACCAAATTTTACTGATATTCACTGCATGTATTTGAATTTCCAAAATAAGGCATTTATGAAAGAAAGCACTTTTTCCACCCGGTTTCAAACCAGGGACCTTTCGCGTGTTAAGCGAACGTGATAACCACTTCACTACAGAAACTGCTGCATGTAATTTTTGCAAGGACTAAACCAAATTTGACTGATATTCACTGCATGTCTTTGAATTTCCAAAATAAGGCATTTATGAAAGCAACTATTCACTGTTATAAATACAGTTCTTACTGAATTTGTCAATGAGCACTGTTTCCACCCTGTTTTGAACCGAGGACCTTTCGCGTGTGAAGCATATGTGATAACCACTACACTACAGAAACTGCTGCATGTAGTTTTTGCAAGGTCTAAACCAAATTTTACTGATATTCACTGCATGTCTTTGAATTTCCAAAATAAGGCATTTATGAAAGCAACTATTCACTGTTATAAATACAGTTCTTACTGAATGTGTCAAAGAGCACTGTTCCCACCCGGTTTCGAACCGGGGACCTTTCGCATGTGAAGCGAATGTGATAACCACTACACTACAGAAACTGCTGCATGTGATTTTTGCAAGGACTAAACCAAATTTTACTGATATTCACTGCATGTATTTGAATTTCCAAAATAAGGCATTTACGAAAGAATGCACTGTTTCCACCCGGTTTCGAACCGGGGACCTTTCGCGTGTTAAGCGAATGTGATAACCACTACACTACAGAAACTCCTGCATGTGATTTTTGCAAGGACTAAACCAAATTTTACTGATATTCACTGCATGTCTTTGAATTTCCAAAATAAGGCAATTATGAAAGCAACTATTCACTGTTATAAATACAGTTCTTACTGAATGTGTCAAAGAGCACTGTTTCCACCCGGTTTCAAACCGGGGACCTTTCGCGTGTGAAGCGAATGTGATAACCACTACACTACAGAAACTGCTGCATGTGGTTTTTGCAAGGACTAAACCAAATTTTACTGATATTCACATCATTTATTTGAATTTCCATAATAAGGCATTTATGAAAGCAACTATTTACTGTTATACATACAGTTCTCACTGAATGTGTCAAAGAGCACTGTTTCCACCCGGTTTCGAACCGGGGACCTTTCGCGTGTGAGGCGAACGTGATAACCACTACACTACAGAAACTACTGCATGTGATTTTTGCAAGGACTAAACCAAATTTTACTGATATTCACATCATTTATTTGAATTTCCAAAATAAGGCATCTATGAAAGCAACTATTTACTGTTATAAATACAGTTCTTACTGAATGTGTCAAAGAGCACTGTTTCCACCCGGTTTCGAACCGTGGACCTTTCGCGTGTTAAGCGATCGTGATAACCACTACACTACAGAAACTGCTGCATGTTTTACTGATATTCACATCATTTATTTGAATTTCCAAAATAAGGCATTTATGAAAGCAACTATTCACTGTTATAAATACAGTTCTTACTGAATGTGTCAAAGAGCACTGTTTCCACCCGGTTTCGAACCGGGGACCTTTCGCGTGTTAAGCGAATGTGATAACCACTACACTACAGAAACTCCTGCATGTGATTTTTGCAAGGACTAAACCAAATTTTACTGATATTCACTGCATGTCTTTGAATTTCCAAAATAAGGCAATTATGAAAGCAACTATTTACTGTTATAAATACAGTTCTTACTGAATGTGTCAAAGAGCACTGTTTCCACCCGGTTTCGAACCGGGGACCTTTCGCGTGTGAGGCGAACGTGATAACCACTACACTACAGAAACTACTGCATGTGATTTTTGCAAGGACTAAACCAAATTTTACTGATATTCACATCATTTATTTGAATTTCCAAAATAAGGCATTTATGAAAGCAACTATTTACTGTTATAAATACAGTTCTTACTGAATGTGTCAAAGAGCACTGTTTCCACCCGGTTTCGAACCGGGGACCTTTCGCGTGTTAAGCGAACGTGACAACCACTACACTACAGAAACTGCTGCATGTTTTACTGATATTCACATCATTTATTTGAATTTCCAAAATAAGGCATTTATGAAAGCAACTATTCACTGTTATAAATACAGTTCTTACTGAATGTGTCAAAGAGCACTGTTTCCACCCGGTTTCGAACCGGGGACCTTTCGCGTGTGAGGCGAACGTGATAACCACTACACTACAGAAACTACTGCATGTGATTTTTGCAAGGACTAAACCAAATTTTACTGATATTCACATCATTTATTTGAATTTCCAAAATAAGGCATTTATGAAAGCAACTATTTACTGTTATAAATACAGTTCTTACTGAATGTGTCAAAGAGCACTGTTTCCACCCGGTTTCGAACCGGGGACCTTTCGCGTGTAAAGCGAACGTGATAACCACTACACTACAGAAACTGCCGCATGTGATTTTTGCAAGTACTAAACCAAATTTTACTGCTATTCACTGCATGTATTTGAATTTCCAAAATATTATTATCTGTTATAAATACAGTTCTTACTGAATGTGTCAAAGAGCACTGTTCCCACCCGGTTTCGAACCGGGGACCTTTCGCGTGTGAAGCAAATGTGATAACCACTACACTACAGAAACTGCTTCATGTGATTTTTGCAAGGACTAAACCAAATTTTACTGATATTCACTGCATGTATTTGAATTTCCAAAATAAGGCATTTATGAAAGAAAGCACTTTTTCCACCCGGTTTCAAACCAGGGACCTTTCGCGTGTTAAGCGAACGTGATAACCACTTCACTACAGAAACTGCTGCATGTGATTTTTGCAAGGACTAAACCAAATTTTACTGATATTCACTGCATGTCTTTGAATTTCCAAAATAAGGCATTTATGAAAGCAACTATTCACTGTTATAAATACAGTTCTTACTGAATGTGTCAATGAGCACTGTTTCCACCCTGTTTTGAACCGAGGACCTTTCGCGTGTGAAGCATATGTGATAACCACTACACTACAGAAACTGCTGCATGTAGTTTTTGCAAGGTCTAAACCAAATTTTACTGATATTCACTGCATGTCTTTGAATTTCCAAAATAAGGCATTTATGAAAGCAACTATTCACTGTTATAAATACAGTTCTTACTGAATGTGTCAAAGAGCACTGTTCCCACCCGGTTTTGAACCGGGGACCTTTCGCGTGTGAAGCGAATGTGATAACCACTACACTACAGAAACTGCTTCATGTGATTTTTGCAAGGACTAAACCAAATTTTACTGATATTCACTGCATGTATTTGAATTTCCAAAATAAGGCATTTATGAAAGCAACTATTTACTGTTATAAATACAGTTCTTACTGAATGTGTCAAAGAGCACTGTTTCCACCCGGTTTCGAAACGGGGACCTTTCGCATGTTAAGCGAACGTGATAACCACTACACTACAGAAACTGCTGCATGTTTTACTGATATTCACATCATTTATTTGAATTTCCAAAATAAGGCATTTATGAAAGCAAATATTCACTGTTATAAATACAGTTCTTACTGAATGTGTCAAAGAGCACTGTTTCCACCCGGTTTCGAACCGGGGACCTTTCGCGTGTAAAGCGAACGTGATAACCACTACACTACAGAAACTGCCGCATGTGATTTTTGCAAGTACTAAACCAAATTTTACTGCTATTCACTGCATGTATTTGAATTTCCAAAATATTATTATCTGTTATAAATACAGTTCTTACTGAATGTGTCAAAGAGCACTGTTCCCACCCGGTTTCGAACCGGGGACCTTTCGCGTGTGAAGCGAATGTGATAACCACTACACTACAGAAACTGCTTCTTGTGATTTTTGCAAGGACTAAACCAAATTTTACTGATATTCACTGCATGTATTTGAATTTCCAAAATAAGGCATTTATGAAAGAAAGCACTTTTTCCACCCGGTTTCAAACCAGGGACCTTTCGCGTGTTAACCTTTCACGAGCCTCTACCCCGGGTCCGGGATCACCCCCCACCCCCCCCACACACTGATTAGCATAGCTAGCATAGCTTCACAAGTAGATAGTAGCATCTAAATATCATTAAATCACAAGTCCAAGACACCAGATGAAAGATACAGATCTTGTGAATAAAGCCACCATTTCAGATTTTTAAAATGTTTTACAGGGAAGAAACAATATGTAAATCTATTAGCTAAACACGTTAGCAAAATACACCACTTTTCTAACTCCATCAGTTTCTTACTCCTTCAGGTGCTATCACCAATTCGGCTCAACTAAGATATTGATAGCCAATAACCTATAAAAAACCTCTTCAGATGACAGTCTGATAACATATTTATGGTATAGGATAGGTGTTGTTAGAAAAAAGTGCATATTTCAGGTAGAAATCACAGTTTACAATTGCACCGACCATCACAAATCGACTAGAATTACTAGATAGAGCAACGTGTATGACCAATTTACTCATCATAAAACATTTCATAAAAATAGACAAAGCATAGCAATGGAAAGACCCAGTTCTTGTGATTTCAGACCATATTTCAGATTTTCTAAGCGTTTTTCAGCGAAAACACAATAAATCGATAAGTTAGCATACCACATGTGCAAACGTTACCAGAGCATCGATTCCAGCCAAAGAGCGCTATAACGTAATCACCGCCAAAATATATTAATTTTTTCACTAACCTTCTCAGAATTCTTCAGATGACACTCCTGTAACATCATTTTACAACATACATATACAGTTTGTTCGAAAAGGTGCATATTTAGCCATACAAAACCGTGGTTACACAATAAAAATACTAGGAAATCAAGCCTCAATATGTCTGACGTCATCTATCAGAGTGATCTAGTTTAATTGAAAGCTAATCATATACTTGACTAAAAAATACAGGGTTGACAGGAATCGAAAGACAAATTAGTTCTTAATGCAATCGCTGATTTACATTTTTTTAATTATCCTTACTTTTCAATACAGGTTGCGCCAAGCGAAGCTATAGCAAACAAGATGGCGACATAAACGTTTAACATTTATCGACAGAAACACGATTTATCATCATAAATTGTTCTTACTGTGAGCTGTTCTTCCATTAGAATCTTGGGCAAAGAATCCTTTCTTGGGTCTAATCGTCTTTTGGTCGAAAGCTGTCCTCTTGCCATGTGGAAATGCCCACTGCGTTCGGCATGAACTGGAAACGTGCCCAGCTGTTCAAAGTGCGTCAGAAATAAATGGGTCAAAATCGCACTAAACGGATATAAATTGCTATAAAACGGTTTAAATTAACTACCTTATGATGTTTTTAACACCTCTAACGAGTAAAAACATGACCGGAGAAATATTACTGGCTAAACAAACGCTTGGAAGGAGGCGAGTCCGACGTCCTCCGTGCGCAAGAGGCAGGCAGCAAAGGGATGCTACTTCCGGTATTTGCTCTTTTATGCAGCCCCTGATTGCGCAATCGATACCATTCAAAGCGTCATCACGTACTGACATCCAGGGGAAGACGTAAGCAGTGTCCGTATCCTCATAGCAATAACAGTGGCCTTTAAACTGACTCCAGATCAGGGGCCAAAATGTGTGAAATCTGACTCCATGTCAGGGAAATTGCTCTAGAATTTGTTCTGTTCCACTCAGAGACAAAATTCCAACGCCTATAGAAACTGGAGACTGTTTTCTATCCAATAATAGTAATAATATGCATATTGTACGAGCAAGAATTTAGTAGGAAGCCGTTTAATCTGTAATGCAATTATGCTAATGAGAAAACAGCACCCCCTGTAGTCGCAAGAAGTTAAGCGAACGTGATAACCACTTCACTACAGAAACTGCTGCATGTAATTTTTGCAAGGACTAAACCAAATTTTACTGATATTCACTGCATGTCTTTGAATTTCCAAAATAAGGCATTTATGAAAGCAACTATTCACTGTTATAAATACAGTTCTTACTGAATGTGTCAATGAGCACTGTTTCCACCCTGTTTTGAACCGAGGACCTTTCGCGTGTGAAGCATATGTGATAACCACTACACTACAGAAACTGCTGCATGTAGTTTTTGCAAGGTCTAAACCAAATTTTACTGATATTCACTGCATGTCTTTGAATTTCCAAAATAAGGCATTTATGAAAGCAACTATTCACTGTTATAAATACAGTTCTTACTGAATGTGTCAAAGAGCACTGTTTCCACCCGGTTTCGAACCGGGGACCTTTCGCGTGTTAAGCGAATGTGATAACCACTACACTACAGAAACTCCTGCATGTGATTTTTGCAAGGACTAAACCAAATTTTACTGATATTCACTGCATGTCTTTGAATTTCCAAAATAAGGCAATTATGAAAGCAACTATTCACTGTTATAAATACAGTTCTTACTGAATGTGTCAAAGAGCACTGTTTCCACCCGGTTTCAAACCGGGGACCTTTCGCGTGTGAAGCGAATGTGATAACCACTACACTACAGAAACTGCTGCATGTGGTTTTTGCAAGGACTAAACCAAATTTTACTGATATTCACATAATTTATTTGAATTTCCATAATAAGGCATTTATGAAAGCAACTATTCACTGTTATAAATACAGTTCTTACTGAATGTGTCAAAGAGCACTGTTTCCACCCGGTTTCGAACCGGGGACCTTTCGCGTGTGAGGCGAATGTGATAACCACTACACTACAGAAACTGCTGCATGTAGTTTTTGCAAGGTCTAAACCAAATTTTACTGATATTCACTGTATGTCTTTGAATTTCCAAAATAAGGCATTTATGAAAGCAACTATTCACTGTTATAAATACAGTTCTTACTGAATGTGTCAAAGAGCACTGTTCCCACCCGGTTTCGAACCGGGGACCTTTCGCGTGTGAAGCGAATGTGATAACCACTACACTACAGAAACTGCTTCTTGTGATTTTTGCAAGGACTAAACCAAATTTTACTGATATTCACTGCATGTATTTGAATTTCCAAAATATGGCATTTATGAAAGAAAGCACTTTTTCCACCCGGTTTCAAACCAGGGACCTTTCGCGTGTTAAGCGAACGTGATAACCACTTCACTACAGAAACTGCTGCATGTAATTTTTGCAAGGACTAAACCAAATTTGACTGATATTCACTGCATGTCTTTGAATTTCCAAAATAAGGCATTTATGAAAGCAACTATTCACTGTTATAAATACAGTTCTTACTGAATGTGTCAATGAGCACTGTTTCCACCCTGTTTTGAACCGAGGACCTTTCGCGTGTGAAGCATATGTGATAACCACTACACTACAGAAACTGCTGCATGTAGTTTTTGCAAGGTCTAAACCAAATTTTACTGATATTCACTGCATGTCTTTGAATTTCCAAAATAAGGCATTTATGAAAGCAACTATTCACTGTTATAAATACAGTTCTTACTGAATGTGTCAAAGAGCACTGTTCCCACCCGGTTTCGAACCGGGGACCTTTCGCGTGTGAAGCGAATGTGATAACCACTACACTACAGAAACTGCTGCATGTGATTTTTGCAAGGACTAAACCAAATTTTACTGATATTCACTGCATGTATTTGAATTTCCAAAATAAGGCATTTACGAAAGAATGCACTGTTTCCACCCGGTTTCGAACTGGGGACCTTTCGCGTGTGAAGCGAATGTGATAACCACTACACTACAGAAACTCCTGCATGTGATTTTTGCAAGGACTAAACCAAATTTTACTGATATTCACTGCATGTCTTTGAATTTCCAAAATAAGGCAATTATGAAAGCAACTATTCACTGTTATAAATACAGTTCTTACTGAATGTGTCAAAGAGCACTGTTTCCACCCGGTTTCAAACCGGGGACCTTTCGCGTGTGAAGCGAATGTGATAACCACTACACTACAGAAACTGCTGCATGTGGTTTTTGCAAGGACTAAACCAAATTTTACTGATATTCACATCATTTATTTGAATTTCCATAATAAGGCATTTATGAAAGCAACTATTTACTGTTATACATACAGTTCTCACTGAATGTGTCAAAGAGCACTGTTTCCACCCGGTTTCGAACTGGGGACCTTTCGCGTGTGAGGCGAACGTGATAACCACTACACTACAGAAACTACTGCATGTGATTTTTGCAAGGACTAAACCAAATTTTACTGATATTCACATCATTTATTTGAATTTCCAAAATAAGGCATTTATGAAAGCAACTATTTACTGTTATAAATACAGTTCTTACTGAATGTGTCAAAGAGCACTGTTTCCACCCGGTTTCGAACCGTGGACCTTTCGCGTGTTAAGCTAACGTGATAACCACTACACTACAGAAACTGCTGCATGTTTTCCTGATATTCACATCATTTATTTGAATTTCCAAAATAAGGCATTTATGAAAGCAACTATTCACTGTTATAAATACAGTTCTTACTGAATGTGTCAAAGAGCACTGTTTCCACCCGGTTTCGAACCGGGGACCTTTCGCGTATTAAGCGAATGTGATAACCACTACACTACAGAAACACCTGCATGTGATTTTTGCAAGGACTAAACCAAATTTTACTGATATTCACATCATTTATTTGAATTTCCAAAATAAGGCATTTATGAAAGCAACTATTCACTGTTATAAATACAGTTCTTACTGAATGTGTCAAAGAGCACTGTTTCCACCCGGTTTCGAACCGGGGACCTTTCGCGTGTAAAGCGAACGTGATAACCACTACACTACAGAAACTGCCGCATGTGATTTTTGCAAGTACTAAACCAAATTTTACTGCTATTCACTGCATGTATTTGAATTTCCAAAATATTATTATCTGTTATAAATACAGTTCTTACTGAATGTGTCAAAGAGCACTGTTCCCACCCGGTTTCGAACCGGGGACCTTTCGCGTGTGAAGCAAATGTGATAACCACTACACTACAGAAACTTCTTCATGTGATTTTTGCAAGGACTAAACCAAATTTTACTGATATTCACTGCATGTATTTGAATTTCCAAAATAAGGCATTTATGAAAGAAAGCACTTTTTCCACCCGGTTTCAAACCAGGGACCTTTCGCGTGTTAAGCGAACGTGATAACCACTTCACTACAGAAACTGCTGCATGTGATTTTTGCAAGGACTAAACCAAATTTTACTGATATTCACTGCATGTCTTTGAATTTCCAAAATAAGGCATTTATGAAAGCAACTATTCACTGTTATAAATACAGTTCTTACTGAATGTGTCAATGAGCACTGTTTCCACCCTGTTTTGAACCGAGGACCTTTCGCGTGTGAAGCATATGTGATAACCACTACACTACAGAAACTGCTGCATGTAGTTTTTGCAAGGTCTAAACCAAATTTTACTGATATTCACTGCATGTCTTTGAATTTCCAAAATAAGGCATTTATGAAAGCAACTATTCACTGTTATAAATACAGTTCTTACTGAATGTGTCAAAGAGCACTGTTCCCACCCGGTTTCGAACCGGGGACCTTTCGCGTGTGAAGCGAATGTGATAACCACTACACTACAGAAACTGCTGCATGTGATTTTTGCAAGGACTAAACCAAATTTTACTGATATTCACTGCATGTATTTGAATTTCCAAAATAAGGCATTTACGAAAGAATGCACTGTTTCCACCCGGTTTCGAACCGGGGACCTTTCGCGTGTTAAGCGAATGTGATAACCACTACACTACAGAAACTCCTGCATGTGATTTTTGCAAGGACTAAACCAAATTTTACTGATATTCACTGCATGTCTTTGAATTTCCAAAATAAGGCAATTATGAAAGCAACTATTTACTGTTATAAATACAGTTCTTACTGAATGTGTCAAAGAGCACTGTTTCCACCCGGTTGCAAACCGGGGACCTTTCGCGTGTTAAGCGAATGTGATAACCACTACACTACAGAAACTCCTGCATGTGATTTTTGCAAGGACTAAACCAAATTTTACTGATATTCACTGCATGTCTTTGAATTTCCAAAATAAGGCAATTATGAAAGCAACTATTTACTGTTATAAATACAGTTCTTACTGAATGTGTCAAAGAGCACTGTTTCCACCCGGTTTCAAACCGGGGACCTTTCGCGTGTGAAGCGAATGTGATAACCACTACACTACAGAAACTGCTGCATGTGGTTTTTGCAAGGACTAAACCAAATTTTACTGATATTCACATCATTTATTTGAATTTCCATAATAAGGCATTTATGAAAGCAACTATTTACTGTTATACATACAGTTCTTACTGAATGTGTCAAAGAGCACTGTTTCCACCCGGTTTCAAACCGGGGACCTTTCGCGTGTGAAGCGAATGTGATAACCACTACACTACAGAAACTGCTGCATGTGATTTTTGCAAGGACTAAACCAAATTTTACTGATATTCACTGCATGTATTTGAATTTCCAAAATAAGGCATTTACGAAAGAATGCACTGTTTCCACCCGGTTTCGAACCGGGGACCTTTCGCGTGTGAAGCGAATGTGATAACCACTACACTACAGAAACTCCTGCATGTGATTTTTGCAAGGACTAAACCAAATTTTACTGATATTCACTGCATGTCTTTGAATTTCCAAAATAAGGCAATTATGAAAGCAACTATTCACTGTTATAAATACAGTTCTTACTGAATGTGTAAAAGAGCACTGTTTCCACCCGGTTTCAAACCGGGGACCTTTCGCGTGTGAAGCGAATGTGATAACCACTACACTACAGAAACTGCTGCATGTGGTTTTTGCAAGGACTAAACCAAATTTTACTGATATTCACATCATTTATTTGAATTTCCATAATAAGGCATTTATGAAAGCAACTATTTACTGTTATACATACAGTTCTCACTGAATGTGTCAAAGAGCACTGTTTCCACCCGGTTTCGAACCGGGGACCTTTCGCGTGTGAGGCGAACGTGATAACCACTACACTACAGAAACTACTGCATGTGATTTTTGCAAGGACTAAACCAAATTTTACTGATATTCACATCATTTATTTGAATTTCCAAAATAAGGCATTTATGAAAGCAACTATTTACTGTTATAAATACAGTTCTTACTGAATGTGTCAAAGAGCACTGTTTCCACCCGGTTTCGAACCGTGGACCTTTCGCGTGTTAAGCTAACGTGATAACCACTACACTACAGAAACTGCTGCATGTTTTACTGATATTCACATCATTTATTTGAATTTCCAAAATAAGGCATTTATGAAAGCAACTATTCACTGTTATAAATACAGTTCTTACTGAATGTGTCAAAGAGCACTGTTTCCACCCGGTTTCGAACCGGGGACCTTTCGCGTATTAAGCGAATGTGATAACCACTACACTACAGAAACTCCTGCATGTGATTTTTGCAAGGACTAAACCAAATTTTACTGATATTCACATCATTTATTTGAATTTCCAAAATAAGGCATTTATGAAAGCAACTATTCACTGTTATAAATACAGTTCTTACTGAATGTGTCAAAGAGCACTGTTTCCACCCGGTTTCGAACCGGGGACCTTTCGCGTGGAAAGCGAATGGGATAACCACTACACTACAGAAACTGCCGCATGTGATTTTTGCAAGTACTAAACCAAATTTTACTGCTATTCACTGCATGTATTTGAATTTCCAAAATATTATTATCTGTTATAAATACAGTTCTTACTGAATGTGTCAAAGAGCACTGTTCCCACCCGGTTTCGAACCGGGGACCTTTCGCGTGTGAAGCAAATGTGATAACCACTACACTACAGAAACTGCTTCATGTGATTTTTGCAAGGACTAAACCAAATTTTACTGATATTCACTGCATGTATTTGAATTTCCAAAATAAGGCATTTATGAAAGAAAGCACTTTTTCCACCCGGTTTCAAACCAGGGACCTTTCGCGTGTTAAGCGAACGTGATAACCACTTCACTACAGAAACTGCTGCATGTGATTTTTGCAAGGACTAAACCAAATTTTACTGATATTCACTGCATGTCTTTGAATTTCCAAAATAAGGCATTTATGAAAGCAACTATTCACTGTTATAAATACAGTTCTTACTGAATGTGTCAATGAGCACTGTTTCCACCCTGTTTTGAACCGAGGACCTTTCGCGTGTGAAGCATATGTGATAACCACTACACTACAGAAACTGCTGCATGTAGTTTTTGCAAGGTCTAAACCAAATTTTACTGATATTCACTGCATGTCTTTGAATTTCCAAAATAAGGCATTTATGAAAGCAACTATTCACTGTTATAAATACAGTTCTTACTGAATGTGTCAAAGAGCACTGTTCCCACCCGGTTTCGAACCGGGGACCTTTCGCGTGTGAAGCGAATGTGATAACCACTACACTACAGAAACTGCTGCATGTGATTTTTGCAAGGACTAAACCAAATTTTACTGATATTCACTGCATGTATTTGAATTTCCAAAATAAGGCATTTACGAAAGAATGCACTGTTTCCACCCGGTTTCGAACCGGGGACCTTTCGCGTGTTAAGCGAATGTGATAACCACTACACTACAGAAACTCCTGCATGTGATTTTTGCAAGGACTAAACCAAATTTTACTGATATTCACTGCATGTCTTTGAATTTCCAAAATAAGGCAATTATGAAAGCAACTATTTACTGTTATAAATACAGTTCTTACTGAATGTGTCAAAGAGCACTGTTTCCACCCGGTTTCAAACCGGGGACCTTTCGCGTGTTAAGCGAATGTGATAACCACTACACTACAGAAACTCCTGCATGTGATTTTTGCAAGGACTAAACCAAATTTTACTGATATTCACTGCATGTCTTTGAATTTCCAAAATAAGGCAATTATGAAAGCAACTATTTACTGTTATAAATACAGTTCTTACTGAATGTGTCAAAGAGCACTGTTTCCACCCGGTTTCAAACCGGGGACCTTTCGCGTGTGAAGCGAATGTGATAACCACTACACTACAGAAACTGCTGCATGTGGTTTTTGCAAGGACTAAACCAAATTTTACTGATATTCACATCATTTATTTGAATTTCCATAATAAGGCATTTATGAAAGCAACTATTTACTGTTATACATACAGTTCTTACTGAATGTGTCAAAGAGCACTGTTTCCACCCGGTTTCGAACCGGGGACCTTTCGCGTGTGAGGCGAACGTGATAACCACTACACTACAGAAACTACTGCATGTGATTTTTGCAAGGACTAAACCAAATTTTACTGATATTCACATCATTTATTTGAATTTCCAAAATAAGGCATTTATGAAAGCAACTATTTACTGTTATAAATACAGTTCTTACTGAATGTGTCAAAGAGCACTGTTTCCACCCGGTTTCGAACCGGGGACCTTTCGCGTGTTAAGCGAACGTGATAACCACTACACTACAGAAACTGCTGCATGTTTTACTGATATTCACATCATTTATTTGAATTTCCATAATAAGGCATTTATGAAAGCAACTATTCACTGTTATAAATACAGTTCTTACTGAATGTGTCAAAGAGCACTGTTTCCACCCGGTTTCGAACCGGGGACCTTTCGCGTGTAAAGCGAACGTGATAACCACTACACTACAGAAACTGCCGCATGTGATTTTTGCAAGTACTAAACCAAATTTTACTGCTATTCACTGCATGTATTTGAATTTCCAAAATATTATTATCTGTTATAAATACAGTTCTTACTGAATGTGTCAAAGAGCACTGTTCCCACCCGGTTTCGAACCGGGGACCTTTCGCGTGTGAAGCAAATGTGATAACCACTACACTACAGAAACTGCTTCATGTGATTTTTGCAAGGACTAAACCAAATTTTACTGATATTCACTGCATGTATTTGAATTTCCAAAATAAGGCATTTATGAAAGAAAGCACTTTTTCCACCCGGTTTCAAACCAGGGACCTTTCGCGTGTTAAGCGAACGTGATAACCACTTCACTACAGAAACTGCTGCATGTGATTTTTGCAAGGACTAAACCAAATTTTACTGATATTCACTGCATGTCTTTGAATTTCCAAAATAAGGCATTTATGAAAGCAACTATTCACAGTTATAAATACAGTTCTTACTGAATGTGTCAAAGAGCACTGTTCCCACCCGGTTTCGAACCGGGGACCTTTCGCGTATGAAGCGAATGTGATAACCACTACACTACAGAAACTGCTGCATGTGATTTTTGCAAGGACTAAACCAAATTTTACTGATATTCACTGCATGTATTTGAATTTCCAAAATAAGGCATTTACGAAAGAATGCACTGTTTCCACCCGGTTTCGAACCGGGGACCTTTCGCGTGTTAAGCGAATGTGATAACCACTACACTACAGAAACTCCTGCATGTGATTTTTGCAAGGACTAAACCAAATTTTACTGATATTCACTGCATGTCTTTGAATTTCCAAAATAAGGCAATTATGAAAGCAACTATTTACTGTTATAAATACAGTTCTTACTGAATGTGTCAAAGAGCACTGTTTCCACCCGGTTTCAAACCGGGGACCTTTCGCGTGTTAAGCGAATGTGATAACCACTACACTACAGAAACTCCTGCATGTGATTTTTGCAAGGACTAAACCAAATTTTACTGATATTCACTGCATGTCTTTGAATTTCCAAAATAAGGCAATTATGAAAGCAACTATTTACTGTTATAAATACAGTTCTTACTGAATGTGTCAAAGAGCACTGTTTCCACCCGGTTTCAAACCGGGGACCTATCGCGTGTGAAGCAAATGTGATAACCACTACACTACAGAAACTGCTGCATGTGGTTTTTGCAAGGACTAAACCAAATTTTACTGATATTCACATCATTTATTTGAATTTCCATAATAAGGCATTTATGAAAGCAACTATTTACTGTTATACATACAGTTCTTACTGAATGTGTCAAAGAGCACTATTTCCACCCGGTTTCGAACCGGGGACCTTTCGCGTGTGAGGCGAACGTGATAACCACTACACTACAGAAACTACTGCATGTGATTTTTGCAAGGACTAAACCAAATTTTACTGATATTCACATCATTTATTTGAATTTCCAAAATAAGGCATTTATGAAAGCAACTATTTACTGTTATAAATACAGTTCTTACTGAATGTGTCAAAGATCACTGTTTCCACCCGGTTTCGAACCGGGGACCTTTTGCGTGTGAAGCGAATGTGATAACCACTACACTACAGAAACCGCTTAATGTGATTTTTGCAAGGACTAAACCAAATTTTACTGATATTCACTGCATGTATTTGAATTTCCAAAATAAGGCATTTATGAAAGAAAGCACTTTTTCCACCCGGTTTCAAACCAGGGACCTTTCGCGTGTTAAGCGAACGTGATAACCACTACACTACAGAAACTGCTGCATGTGATTTTTGCAAGGACTAAACCAAATTTTACTGATATTCACATCATTTATTTGAATTTCCAAAATAAGGCATTTATGAAAGCAACTATTCACTGTTATAAATACAGTTCTTACTGAATGTGTCAAAGAGCACTGTTTCCACCCGTTTTCGAACCGGGGACCTTTCGCGTGTTAAGCGAACGTGATAACCACTACACTACAGAAACTGCTGCATGTGATTTTTGCAAGGACTAAACCAAATTTTACTGATATTCACTGCATGTATTTGAATTTCCAAAATAAGGCATTTATGAAAGAATGCACTGTTTCCACCCGTTTTCGAACCGGGGACCTTTCGCGTGTTAAGCGAACGTGATAACCACTACACTACAGAAACTGCTGCATGTGATTTTTGCAAGGACTAAACCAAATTTTACTGCTATTCACTGCATGTATTTGAATTTCCAAAATATTATTATCTGTTATATTTATGAAAGCAACTATTCACTGTTATAAATACAGTTCTTACTGAATGTGTCAAAGAGCACTGTTTCCTCCCGGTTTCAAACCGGGGACCTTTCGCGTGTGAAGCGAATGTGATAACCACTACACTACAGAAACTGCTGCATGTTGTTTTTGCAAGGACTAAACCAAATTTTACTGATATTCACATCATTTATTTGAATTTCCAAAATAAGGCATTTATGAAAGCAACTATTTACTGTTATAAAAACAGTTCTTACTGAATGTGTCAAAGAGCACTGTTTCCACCCGGTTTCGAACCGGGGACCTTTCGCCTGTGAAGGGAATGTGATAACCACTACACTACTGAAACTGCTGCATGTTGTTTTTGCAAGGACTAAACCAAATTTTACTGATATTCACTGCATGTATTTGAATTTCCAAAACAAGGCATTTATGAAAGAATGCACTGTTTCCACCCGGTTTCGAACCGGGGACCTTTCGCGTGTTAAGCGAACGTGATAACCACTACACTACAGAAACTGCTTCATGTGGTTTTTGCAAGGACTAAACCAAATTTTACTGATATTCACTGCATGTCTTTGAATTTCCAAAATAAGGCATTTATGAAAGCAACTATTCACTGTTATAAATACAGTTCTTACTGAATGTGTCAAAGAGCACTGTTTCCATCCGGTTTCGAACCGGGGACCTTTCGCGTGTGAAGCGAATGTGATAACCACTACACTACAGAAACTGCTGCATGTGGTTTTTGCAAGGACTAAACCAAATTTTACTGATATTCACATCATTTATTTGAATTTCCAAAATAAGGCATTTATGAAAGCAACTATTTACTGTTATAAATACAGTTCTTACTGAATGTGTCAAAGAGCACTGTTTCCACCCGGTTTCGAACCGGGGACCTTTCGCGTGTAAAGCGAACTTGATAACCACTACACTACAGAAACTGCCGCATGTGATTTTTGCAAGGACTAAACCAAATTTTACTGCTATTCACTGCATGTATTTGAATTTCCAAAATATTATTATCTGTTATAAATACAGTTCTTACTGAATGTGTCAAAGAGCACTGTTTCCACCCGGTTTCGAACCGGGGACCTTTCGCGTGTGAAGCAAATGTGATAACCACTACACTACAGAAACTGCTTCATGTGATTTTTGCAAGGACTAAACCAAATTTTACTGATATTCACTGCATGTATTTGAATTTCCAAAATAAGGCATTTATGAAAGAATGCACTGTTTCCACCCTATTTCGAACCGGGGACCTTTCGCGTGTTAAGCGAACGTGATAACCACTACACTACAGAAACTGCTGCATGTGTTTTTTGCAAGGTCTAAACCAAATTTTACTGATATTCACTGCATGTCTTTGAATTTCCAAAATAAGGCATTTATGAAAGCAACTATTCACTGTTATAAATACAGTTCTTACTGAATGTGTCAAAGAGCACTGTTTCCACCGGGTTTTGAACCGGGGACCTTTCGCGTGTTAAGCGAACGTGATAACCACTACACTACAGAAACTGCTGCATGTGATTTTTGCAAGGACTAAACCAAATTTTACTGATATTCACTGCATGTATTTGAATTTCCAAAATAAGGCATTTATGAAAGAATGCACTGTTTCCACCCTATTTCGAACCGGGGACCTTTCGCGTGTTAAGCGAATGTGATAACCACTACACTACAGAAACTGCTGCATGCGGTTTTTGCAAGTACTAAACCAAATTTTACTGATATTCACATCATTTATTTGAATTTCCAAAATAAGGCATTTATGAAAGCAACTATTCACTGTTATAAATACAGTTCTTACTGAATGTGTCAAAGAGCACTGTTTCCACCCGTTTTCGAACCGGGGACCTTTCGCGTGTTAAGCGAACGTGATAACCACTACACTACAGAAACTGCTGCATGTGATTTTTGCAAGGACTAAACCAAATTTGACTGATATTCACTGCATGTATTTGAATTTCGAAAATAAGGCATTTATGAAAGAATGCACTGTTTCCACCCGGTTTCGAACTGGGGACCTTTCGCGTGTTAAGCGAACGTGATAACCACTACACTACAGAAACTGCTGCATGTGATTTTTGCAAGTACTAAACCAAATTTTACTGATATTCACTGCATGTCTTTGAATTTCCAAAATAAGGCATTTATGAAAGCAACTATTCACTGTTATAAATACAGTTCTTACTGAATGTGTCAAAGAGCACTGTTTCCACCCGGTTTTGAACCGGGGACCTTTCGCGTGTAAAGCGAACGTGATAACCACTACACTACAGAAACTGCCGCATGTGATTTTTGCAAGGACTAAACCAAATTTTACTGCTATTCACTGCATGTATTTGAATTTCCAAAATATTATTATCTGTTATAAATACAGTTCTTACTGAATGTGTCAAAGAGCACTGTTTCCACCCGGTTTCGAACCGGGGACCTTTCGCGTGTGAAGCGAATGTGATAACCACTACATTACAGAAATCGCTGCATGTGGTTTTTGCAAGGTATTTGAATTTCCAAAATAAGGCATTTATGAAAGAAAGCACGTTTTCCACCCGGTTTCAAACCAGGGACCTTTCGCGTGTTAAGCGAACGTGATAACCACTTCACTACAGAAACTGCTGCATGTGATTTTTGCAAGGACTAAACCAAATTTTACTGATATTCACTGCATGTCTTTGAATTTAAAAAATAAGGCAATTATGAAAGCAACTATTCACTGTTATAAATACAGTTCTTACTGAATGTGTCAAAGAGCACTGTTTCCACCCGGTTTCAAACCGGGGACCTTTCGCGTGTGAAGCGAATGTGATAACCACTACACTACAGAAACTGCTGCATGTGGTTTTTGCAAGGACTAAACCAAATTTTACTGATATTCACATCATTTATTTGAATTTCCATAATAAGGCATTTATGAAAGAAAGCACTTTTTCCACCCGGTTTCAAACCAGGGACCTTTCGCGTGTTATTAAGCGAACGTGATAACCACTTCACTACAGAAACTGCTGCATGTGATTTTTGCAAGGACTAAACCAAATTTTACTGATATTCACTGCATGTCTTTGAATTTCCAAAATAAGGCATTTATGAAAGCAACTATTCACTGTTATAAATACAGTTCTTACTGAATGTGTCAATGAGCACTGTTTCCACCCTGTTTTGAACCGAGGACCTTTCGCGTGTGAAGCGAATGTGATAACCACTACACTACAGAAACTGCTGCATGTGATTTTTGCAAGGACTAAACCAAATTTTACTGATATTCACTGCATGTATTTGAATTTCCAAAATAAGGCATTTACGAAAGAATGCACTGTTTCCACCCGGTTTCGAACCGGGGACCTTTCGCGTGTTAAGCGAATGTGATAACCACTACACTACAGAAACTCCTGCATGTGATTTTTGCAAGGACTAAACCAAATTTTACTGATATTCACTGCATGTCTTTGAATTTCCAAAATAAGGCAATTATGAAAGCAACTATTTACTGTTATAAATACAGTTCTTACTGAATGTGTCAAAGAGCACTGTTTCCACCCGGTTTCAAACCGGGGACCTTTCGCGTGTGAAGCGAATGTGATAACCACTACACTACAGAAAGTGCTGCATGTGGTTTTTGCAAGGACTAAACCAAATTTTACTGATATTCACATCATTTATTTGAATTTCCATAATAAGGCATTTATGAAAGCAACTATTTACTGTTATACATACAGTTCTTACTGAATGTGTCAAAGAGCACTGTTTCCACCCGGTTTCGAACCGGGGACCTTTCGCGTGTGAGGCGAACGTGATAACCACTACACTACAGAAACTACTGCATGTGATTTTTGCAAGGACTAAACCAAATTTTACTGATATTCACATAATTTATTTGAATTTCCAAAATAAGGCATTTATGAAAGCAACTATTTACTGTTATAAATACAGTTCTTACTGAATGTGTCAAAGAGCACTGTTTCCACCCGGTTTCGAACCGGGGACCTTTCGCGTGTTAAGCGAACGTGATAACCACTACACTACAGAAACTGCTGCATGTTTTACTGATATTCACATCATTTATTTGAATTTCCAAAATAAGGCATTTATGAAAGCAACTATTCACTGTTATAAATACAGTTCTTACTGAATGTGTCAAAGAGCACTGTTTCCACCCGGTTTCGAACCGGGGACCTTTCGCGTGTAAAGCGAACGTGATAACCACAACACTACAGAAACTCCCGCATGTGATTTTTGCAAGTACTAAACCAAATTTTACTGCTATTCACTGCATGTATTTGAATTTCCAAAATATTATTATCTGTTATAAATACAGTTCTTACTGAATGTGTCAAAGAGCACTGTTCCCACCCGGTTTTGAACCGGGGACCTTTCGCGTGTGAAGCAAATGTGATAACCACTACACTACAGAAACTGCTTCATGTGATTTTTGCAAGGACTAAACCAAATTTTACTGATATTCACTGCATGTATTTGAATTTCCAAAATAAGGCATTTATGAAAGAAAGCACTTTTTCCACCCGGTTTCAAACCAGGGACCTTTCGCGTGTTAAGCGAACGTGATAACCACTTCACTACAGAAACTGCTGCATGTGATTTTTGCAAGGACTAAACCAAATTTTACTGATATTCACTGCATGTCTTTGAATTTCCAAAATAAGGCATTTATGAAAGCAACTATTCACTGTTATAAATACAGTTCTTACTGAATGTGTCAATGAGCACTGTTTCCACCCTGTTTTGAACCGAGGACCGTTCGCGTGTGAAGCATATGTGATAACCACTACACTACAGAAACTGCTGCATGTAGTTTTTGCAAGGTCTAAACCAAATTTTACTGATATTCACTGCATGTCTTTGAATTTCCAAAATAAGGCATTTATGAAAGCAAAAATTTACTGTTATAAATACAGTTCTTACTGAATGTGTCAAAGAGCACTGTTTCCACCCGGTTTCGAACCGGGGACCTTTCGCGTGTTAAGTGAACGTGATAACCACTACACTACAGAAACTGCTGCATGTTTTACTGATATTCACATCATTTATTTGAATTTCCAAAATAAGGCATTTATGAAAGCAACTATTCACTGTTATAAATACAGTTCTTACTGAATGTGTCAAAGAGCACTGTTTCCACCCGGTTTCGAACCGGGGACCTTTCGCGTGTAAAGCGAACGTGATAACCACTACACTACAGAAACTGCCGCATGTGATTTTTGCAAGTACTAAACCAAATTTTACTGCTATTCACTGCATGTATTTGAATTTCCAAAATATTATTATCTGTTATAAATACAGTTCTTACTGAATGTGTCAAAGAGCACTGTTCCCACCCGGTTTCGAACCGGGGACCTTTCGCGTGTGAAGCGAATGTGATAACCACTACACTACAGAAACTGCTTCATGTGATTTTTGCAAGGACTAAACCAAATTTTACTGATATTCACTGCATGTATTTGAATTTCCAAAATAAGGCATTTATGAAAGAAAGCACTTTTTCCACCCGGTTTCAAACCAGGGACCTTTCGCGTGTTAAGCGAACGTGATAACCACTTCACTACAGAAACTGCTGCATGTGATTTTTGCAAGGACTAAACCAAATTTTACTGATATTCACTGCATGTCTTTGAATTTCCAAAATAAGGCATTTATGAAAGCAACTATTCACTGTTATAAATACAGTTCTTACTGAATGTGTCAATGAGCACTGTTTCCACCCTGTTTTGAACCGAGGACCTTTCGCGTGTGAAGCATATGTGATAACCACTACACTACAGAAACTGCTGCATGTAGTTTTTGCAAGGTCTAAACCAAATTTTACTGATATTCACTGCATGTCTTTGAATTTCCAAAATAAGGCATTTATGAAAGCAAATATTTACTGTTATAAATACAGTTCTTACTGAATGTGTCAAAGAGCACTGTTTCCACCCGGTTTCGAACCGGGGACCTTTCGCGTGTTAAGCGAACGTGATAACCACTACACTACAGAAACTGCCGCATGTGATTTTTGCAAGTACTAAACCAAATTTTACTGCTATTCACTGCATGTATTTGAATTTCCAAAATATTATTATCTGTTATAAATACAGTTCTTACTGAATGTGTCAAAGAGCACTGTTCCCACCCGGTTTCGAACCGGGGACCTTTCGCGTGTGAAGCAAATGTGATAACCACTACACTACAGAAACTGCTTCATGTGATTTTTGCAAGGACTAAACCAAATTTTACTGATATTCACTGCATGTATTTGAATTTCCAAAATAAGGCATTTATGAAAGAAAGCACTTTTTCCACCCGGTTTCAAACCAGGGACCTTTCGCGTGTTAAGCGAACGTGATAACCACTTCACTACAGAAACTGCTGCATGTGATTTTTGCAAGGACTAAACCAAATTTTACTGATATTCACTGCATGTCTTTGAATTTCCAAAATAAGGCATTTATGAAAGCAACTATTCACTGTTATAAATACAGTTCTTTCTGAATGTGTCAAAGAGCACTGTTTCCACCCGGTTTCGAACCGGGGACCTTTCGAGTGTAAAGCAAACGTGATAACCACTACACTACAGAAACTACCGCATGGGATTTTTGCAAGTACTAAACCAAATTTTACTGCTATTCACTGCATGTATTTGAATTTCCAAAATATTATTATCTGTTATATTTATGAAAGCAACTATTCACTGTTATAAATACAGTTCTTACTGAATGTGTCAAAGAGCACTGTTTCCACCCGGTTTCGAACCGGGGACCTTTCGCCTGTGAAGCGAACGTGATAACCACTACACTACAGAAACTACTGCATGTGATTTTTGCAAGGACTAAACCAAATTTTACTGATATTCACATCATTTATTTGAATTTCCATAATAAGGCATTTATGAAAGAAAGCACTTTTTCCACCCGGTTTCAAACCAGGGACCTTTCGCGTGTTAAGCGAACGTGATAACCACTACACTACAGAAACTACTGCATGTGATTTTTGCAAGGACTAAACCAAATTTTACTGATATTCACATCATTTATTTGAATTTCCAAAATAAGGCATTTATGAAAGCAACTATTTACTGTGTCAAAGAGTACTGTTTCCACCCGGTTTCGAACCGGGGACCTTTCGCCTGTGAAGCGAACGTGATAACCACTACACTACAGAAACTACTGCATGTGATTTTTGCAAGGACTAAACCAAATTTTACTGATATTCACATCATTTATTTGAATTTCCAAAATAAGGCATTTATGAAAGCAACTATTTACTGTTATAAATACAGTTCTTACTGAATGTGTCAAAGAGCACTGTTTCCACCCGGTTTCGAATCGGGGACCTTTCGCGTGTGAAGTGAATGTGATAACCACTACACTACTGAAACTGCTGCATGTCGTTTTTGCAAGGACTAAACCAAATTTTACTGATATTCACTGCATGTATTTGAATTTCCAAAATAAGGCATTTTTGAAAGAATGCACTGTTTCCACCCGGTTTCGAACCGGGGACCTTTCGCGTGTGAAGCAAACGTGATAACCACTACACTACAGAAACTGCTGCATGTTATTTTTGCAAGGACTAAACCAAATTTTACTGATATTCACTGCATGTCTTTGAATTTCCAAAATAAGGCATTTATGAAAGCAACTATTCACTGTTATAAATACAGTTCTTACTGAATGTGTCAAAGAGCACTGTTTCCACCCGTTTTCGAACCGGGGACCTTTCGCATGTTAAGCGAACGTGATAACCACTACACTACAGAAACTGCTGCATGTGCTTTTTGCAAGGACTAAACCAAATTTTACTGATATTCACTGCATGTATTTGAATTTCCAAAATAAGGCATTTACGAAAGAATGCACTGTTTCCACCCGTTTTCGAACCGGGGACCTTTCGCGTGTTAAGCGAACGTGATAACCACTACACTACAGAAACTGCTGCATGTGATTTTTGCAAGGACTAAACCAAATTTTACTGATATTCACTGCATGTCTTTGAATTTCCAAAATAAAGCAATTATGAAAGCAACTATTCACTGTTATAAATACAGTTCTTACAGAATGTGTCAAAGAGCACTGTTTCCACCCGGTTTCGAACCGGGGACCTTTCGCGTGGTAAGCGAACGTGATAACCACTACACTACAGAAACTGCTGCATGTTTTACTGATATTCACATCATTTATTTGAATTTCCAAAATAAGGCATTTATGAAAGCAACTATTCACTGTTATAAATACAGTTCTTACTGAATGTGTCAAAGAGAACTGTTCCCACCCGGTTTCGAACCGGGGACCTTTCGCGTGTGAAGCGAATGTGATAACCACTACACTACAGAAACTACTGCATGTGATTTTTGCAAGGACTAAACCAAATTTTACTGATATTCACATCATTTATTTGAATTTCCAAAAGTAAGGCATTTATGAAAGCAACTATTTACTGTTATAAATACAGTTCTTACTGAATGTGTCAAAGAGCACTGTTTCCACCCGGTTTCTAACCGGGGACCTTTCGCGTGTAAAGCGAACGTGATAACCACTACACTACAGAAACTGCCGCATGTGATTTTTGCAAGTACTAAACCAAATTTTACTGCTATTCACTGCATGTACTTGAATTTCCAAAATATTATTATCTGTTATAAATACAGTTCTTACTGAATGTGTCAAAGAGCACTGTTCCCACCCGGTTTCGAAACGGGGACCTTTCGCGTGTGAAGCGAATGTGATAACCACTACACTACAGAAACTGCTTCATGTGATTTTTGCAAGGACTAAACCAAATTTTACTGATATTCACTGCATGTATTTGAATTTCCAAAATAAGGCATTTATGAAAGAAAGCACTTTTTCCACCCGGTTTCAAACCAGGGACCTTTCGCGTGTTAAGCGAACGTGATAACCACTTCACTACAGAAACTGCTGCATGTGATTTTTGCAAGGACTAAACCAAATTTCACTGATATTCACTGCATGTCTTTGAATTTCCAAAATAAGGCATTTATGAAAGCAACTATTCACTGTTATAAATACAGTTCTTACTGAATGTGTCAATGAGCACTGTTTCCACCCTGTTTTGAACCGAGGACCTTTCGCGTGTGAAGCATATGTGATAACCACTACACTACAGAAACTGCTGTATGTAGTTTTTGCAAGGTCTAAACCAAATTTTACTGATATTCACTGCATGTCTTTGAATTTCCAAAATAAGGCATTTATGAAAGCAACTATTCACTGTTATAAATACAGTTCTTACTGAATGTGTCAAAGAGCACTGTTTCCACCCGTTTTCGAACCGGGGACCTTTCGCGTGTTAAGCGAACGTGATAACCACTACACTACAGAAACTGCTGCATGTGGTTTTTGCAAGGACTAAACCAAATTTTACTGATATTCACTGCATGTCTTTGAATTTCCAAAATAAGGCATTTATGAAAGCAACTATTCACTGTTATAAATACAGTTCTTTCTGAATGTGTCAAAGAGCACTGTTTCCACCCGGTTTCGAACCGGGGACCTTTCGTGTGTAAAGTAAACGTGATAACCACTACACTACAGAAACTTCCGCATGTGATTTTTGCAAGGACTAAACCAAATTTTACTGATATTCACATCATTTATTTGAATTTCCAAAATAAGGCATTTATGAAAGCAACTATTTACTGTTATAAATACAGTTCTTACTGAATGTGTCAAAGAGCACTGTTTCCACCCGGTTTCGAACCGGGGACCTTTCGCGTGTGAAGTGAATGTGATAACCACTACACTACTGAAACTGCTGCATGTCGTTTTTGCGTATTCTTTCTTATGAAAGAATGCACTGTTACCACCCGGTTTCGAACCGGGGACCTTTCGCGTGTGAAGCAAACGTGATAACCACTACACTACAGAAACTGCTGCATGTGATTTTTGCAAGGACTAAACCAAATTTTACTGATATTCACTGCATGTCTTTGAATTTCCAAAATAAGGCATTTATGAAAGCAACTATTCACTGTTATAAATACAGTTCTTACTGAATGTGTCAAAGAGCACTGTTTCCACCCGTTTTCGAACCGGGGACCTTTCGCATGTTAAGCGAACGTGATAACCACTACACTACAGAAACTGCTGCATATTTTACTGATATTCACATCATTTATTTGAATTTCCAAAATAAGGCATTTATGAAAGCAACTATTCACTGTTATAAATAGAGTTCTTACTGAATGTGTCAAAGAGCACTGTTCCCACCCGGTTTCGAACCGGGGACCTTTCGCATGTGAAGCGAATGTGATAACCACTACACTACAGAAACTACTGCATGTGATTTTTGCAAGGACTAAACCAAATTTTACTGATATTCACATCATTTATTTGAATTTCCAAAATAAGGCATTTATGAAAGCAACTATTCACTGTTATAAATACAGTTCTTACTGAATGTGTCAAAGAGCACTGTTTCCACCCGTTTTCGAATCGGGGACCTTTCGCGTGTGAAGTGAATGTGATAACCACTACACTACTGAAACTGCTGCATGTCGTTTTTGCAAGGACTAAACCAAATTTTACTGATATTCACTGCATGTATTTGAATTTCCAAAATAAGGCATTTATGAAAGAATGCACTGTTTCCACCCGGTTCCGAACCGGGGACCTTTCGTGTGTAAAGCAAACGTGATAACCACTACACTACAGAAACTTCCGCATGTGATTTTTGCAAGGACTAAACCAAATTTTACTGCTATTCACTGCATGTATTTGAATTTCCAAAATATTATTATCTGTTATAAATACAGTTCTTACTGAATGTGTCAAAGAGCACTGTTTCCACCCGTTTTCGAACCGGGGACCTTTCGCATGTTAAGCGAACGTGATAACCACTACACTACAGAAACTGCTGCATATTTTACTGATATTCACATCATTTATTTGAATTTCCAAAATAAGGCATTTATGAAAGCAACTATTCACTGTTATAAATAGAGTTCTTACTGAATGTGTCAAAGAGCACTGTTCCCACCCGGTTTCGAACCGGGGACCTTTCGCATGTGAAGCGAATGTGATAACCACTACACTACAGAAACTACTGCATGTGATTTTTGCAAGGACTAAACCAAATTTTACTGATATTCACATCATTTATTTGAATTTCCAAAATAAGGCATTTATGAAAGCAACTATTCACTGTTATAAATACAGTTCTTACTGAATGTGTCAAAGAGCACTGTTTCCACCCGGTTTCGAACCGGGGACCTTTCGCGTGTGAAGCGAATGTGATAACCACTACACTACTGAAACTGCTGCATGTCGTTTTTGCAAGGACTAAACCAAATTTTACTGATATTCACTGCATGTATTTGAATTTCCAAAATAAGGCATTTATGAAAGAATGCACTGTTTCCACCCGGTTCCGAACCGGGGACCTTTCGTGTGTAAAGCAAACGTGATAACCACTACACTACAGAAACTTCCGCATGTGATTTTTGCAAGGACTAAACCAAATTTTACTGCTATTCACTGCATGTATTTGAATTTCCAAAATATTATTATCTGTTATAAATACAGTTCTTACTGAATGTGTCAAAGAGCACTGTTTCCACCCGTTTTCGAACCGGGGACCTTTCGCATGTTAAGCGAACGTGATAACCACTACACTACAGAAACTGCTGCATATTTTACTGATATTCACATCATTTATTTGAATTTCCAAAATAAGGCATTTATGAAAGCAACTATTCACTGTTATAAATACAGTTCTTACTGAATGTGTCAAAGAGCACTGTTTCCACCCGGTTTCGAACCTGGGACCTTTCGCGTGTAAAGCGAACGTGATAACCACTAGACTACAGAAACTGCCGCATGTGATTTTTGCAAGTACTAAACCAAATTTTACTGCTATTCACTGCATGTATTTGAATTTCCAAAATATTATTATCTGTTATAAATACAGTTCTTACTGAATGTGTCAAAGAGCACTGTTCCCACCCGGTTTCGAAACGGGGACCTTTCGCGTGTGAAGCGAATGTGATAACCACTACACTACAGAAACTGCTTCATGTGATTTTTGCAAGGACTAAACCAAATTTTACTGATATTCACTGCATGTATTTGAATTTCCAAAATAAGGCATTTATGAAAGAAAGCACTTTTTCCACCCGGTTTCAAACCAGGGACCTTTCGCGTGTTAAGCGAACGTGATAACCACTTCACTACAGAAACTGCTGCATGTGATTTTTGCAAGGACTAAACCAAATTTCACTGATATTCACTGCATGTCTTTGAATTTCCAAAATAAGGCATTTATGAAAGCAACTATTCACTGTTATAAATACAGTTCTTACTGAATGTGTCAAAGAGCACTGTTACCACCCGGTTTCGAACCGGGGACCTTTCGCGTGTAAAGCGAAAGTGATAACCACTACACTACAGAAACTGCCGCATGTGATTTTTGCAAGGACTAAACCAAATTTTACTGATATTCACTGCATGTCTTTGAATTTCCAAAATAAGGCATTTATGAAAGCAACTATTCACTGTTATAAATACAGTTCTTACTGAATGTGTCAAAGAGCACTGTTACCACCCGGTTTCGAACCGGGGACCTTTCGCGTGTAAAGCGAAAGTGATAACCACTACACTACAGAAACTGCCGCATGTGATTTTTGCAAGGACTAAACCAAATTTTACTGATATTCACTGCATGTCTTTGAATTTCCAAAATAAGGCATTTATGAAAGCAACTATTCACTGTTATAAATACAGTTCTTACTGAATGTGTCAAAGAGCACTGTTTCCACCCGGTTTCGAACCGGGGACCTTTCGCGTGTAAAGCGAACGTGATAACCACTACACTACAGAAATCGCTGCATGTGTTTTTTGCAAGGACTAAACCAAATTTTACTGATATTCACTGCATGTATTTGAATTTCCAATATAAGGCATTTATGAAAGAAAGCACTTTTTCCACCCGGTTTCAAACCAGGGACCTTTCGCGTGTTAAGCGAACGTGATAACCACTACACTACAGAAACTGCCGCATGTGATTTTTGCAAGGACTAAACCAAATTTTACTGATATTCACATCATTTATTTGAATTTCCAAAATAAGGCATTTATGAAAGCAACTATTCACTGTTATTAATACAGTTCTTACTGAATGTGTCAAAGAGCACTGTTTCCACCCGGTTTCGAACCGGGGACCTTTCGCGTGTGAAGCGAATGTGATAACCACTACACTACAGAAACTGCTGCTTGTGGTTTTTCAAGGACTAAACCAAATTTTACTGATATTCACATCATTTATTTGAATTTCCAAAATAAGGGATTTATGAAAGCAACTATTCACTGTGATAAATACAGTTCTTACTGAATGTGTTAAAGAGCACTGTTTCCACCCGGTTTCGAACCGGGGACCTTTCGCGTGTTAATCAAACGTGATAACCACTACACTACAGAAACTGCTGCATGTGATTCTTGCAAGGACTAAACCAAATTTTACTGATATTCAATTCATGTATTTGAATTTCCAAAATAAGGCATTTATGAAAGAATGCACTGTTTCCACCCGGTTTCAAACCAGGGACTTTCGCGTGTGAAGCGAATGTGATAACCACTACACTACAGAAACTGCAGCATGTGGTTTTTGCAAGGACTAAACCAGATTTTACTGATATTCACTGCATGTCTTTGAATTTCCAAAATAAGGCTTTTATGAAAGCAACTATTCACTGTTATAAATACAGTTCTTACTGAATGTGTCAAAGAGCACTGTTTCCACCCGGTTTCGAACCGGGGACCTTTCGCGTGTGAAGCGAATGTGATAACCACTACACTACAGAAAATGCTGCATGTGATTTTTGCAAGGACTAAACCAAATTTTACTGATATTCACTGCATGTCTTTGAATTTCCAAAATAAGGCATTTATGAAAGCAACTATTCACTGTTATAAATACAGTTCTTACTGAATGTGTCAAAGAGCACTGTTTCCACCCGGTTTCGAACCGGGGACCTTTCGCGTGTGAAGCAAATGTGACAACCACTACACTACAGAAACTGCTGCATGTGGTTTTTGCAAGGACTAAACCAAATTTTACTGCTATTCACTGCATGTATTTGAATTTCCAAAATAAGGCATTTATGAAAGAATGCACTGTTTCCAACCGGTTTCAAACCAGGGACCTTTCACGTGTGAAGCGAATGTGATAACCACTACACTACAGAAACTGCTGCATGTGGTTTTTGCAAGGACTAAACCAAATTTTACTGATATTCACTGCATGTATTTGAATTTCCAATATAAGGCATTTATGAAAGAAAGCACTTTTTCCACCCGGTTTCAAACCAGGGACCTTTCGCGTGTTAAGCGAACGTGATAACCACTACACTACAGAAACTGCAGCATGTGGTTTTTGCAAGGACTAAACCAAATTTTACTGATATTCACTGCATGTCTTTGAATTTCCAAAATAAGGCATTTATGAAAGCAACTATTCACTGTTATAAATACAGTTCTTACTGAATGTGTCAAAGAGCACTGTTTCCACCCGGTTTCGAACCGGGGACCTTTCGCGTGTGAAGCAAATGTGACAACCACTACACTACAGAAACTGCTGCATGTGGTTTTTGCAAGGACTAAACCAAATTTTACTGCTATTCACTGCATGTCTTTGAATTTCCAAAATAAGGCATTTATGAAAGCAACTATTCACTGTTATAAATACAGTTCTTACTGAATGTGTCAAAGAGCACTGCTTCCACCCGGTTTCGAACCGGGGACCTTTCGCGTGTAAAGCAAACGTGATAACCACTACACTACAGAAATCGCCGCATGTGGTTTTTGCAAGGACTAAACCAAATTTTACTGATATTCACTGCATGTATTTGAATTTCCAATATAAGGCATTTATGAAAGAAAGCACTCTTTCCACCCGGTTTCAAACCAGGGACCTTTCGCGTGTTAAGCGAACGTGATAACCACTACACTACAGAAACTGCCGCATGTGATTTTTGCAAGGACTAAACCAAATTTTACTGATATTCACATCATTTATTTGAATTTCCAAAATAAGGCATTTATGAAAGCAACTATTCACTGTTATTAATACAGTTCTTACTGAATGTGTCAAAGAGCACTGTTTCCACCCGGTTTCGAACCGGGGACCTTTCGCGTGTGAAGCGAATGTGATAACCACTACACTACAGAAACTGCTGCTTGTGGTTTTTCAAGGACTAAACCAAATTTTACTGATATTCACATCATTTATTTGAATTTCCAAAATAAGGGATTTATGAAAGCAACTATTCACTGTGATAAATACAGTTCTTACTGAATGTGTTAAAGAGCACTGTTTCCACCCGGTTTCGAAACGGGGACCTTTCGCGTGTTAATCAAACGTGATAACCACTACACTACAGAAACTGCTGCATGTGATTCTTGCAAGGACTAAACCAAATTTTACTGATATTCACTGCATGTATTTGAATTTCCAAAATAAGGCATTTATGAAAGAATGCACTGTTTCCACCCGGTTTCAAACCAGGGACTTTCGCGTGTGAAGCGAATGTGATAACCACTACACTACAGAAACTGCAGCATGTGGTTTTTGCAAGGACTAAACCAAATTTTACTGATATTCACTGCATGTCTTTGAATTTCCAAAATAAGGCTTTTATGAAAGCAACTATTCACTGTTATAAATACAGTTCTTACTGAATGTGTCAAAGAGCACTGTTTCCACCCGGTTTCGAACCGGGGACCTTTCGCGTGTGAAGCGAATGTGATAACCACTACACTACAGAAAATGCTGCATGTGATTTTTGCAAGGACTAAACCAAATTTTACTGATATTCACTGCATGTCTTTGAATTTCCAAAATAAGGCATTTATGAAAGCAACTATTCACTGTTATAAATACAGTTCTTACTGAATGTGTCAAAGAGCACTGTTTCCACCCGGTTTCGAACCGGGGACCTTTCGCGTGTGAAGCAAATGTGACAACCACTACACTACTGAAACTGCTGCATGTGGTTTTTGCAAGGACTAAACCAAATTTTACTGCTATTCACTGCATGTATTTGAATTTCCAAAATAAGGCATTTATGAAAGAATGCACTGTTTCCAACCGGTTTCAAACCAGGGACCTTTCACGTGTGAAGCGAATGTGATAACCACTACACTACAGAAACTGCTGCATGTGGTTTTTGCAAGGACTAAACCAAATTTTACTGATATTCACTGCATGTATTTGAATTTCCAATATAAGGCATTTATGAAAGAAAGCACTTTTTCCACCCGGTTTCAAACCAGGGACCTTTCGCGTGTTAAGCGAACGTGATAACCACTACACTACAGAAACTGCAGCATGTGGTTTTTGCAAGGACTAAACCAAATTTTACTGATATTCACTGCATGTCTTTGAATTTCCAAAATAAGGCATTTATGAAAGCAACTATTCACTGTTATAAATACAGTTCTTACTGAATGTGTCAAAGAGCACTGTTTCCACCCGGTTTCGAACCGGGGACCTTTCGCGTGTGAAGCAAATGTGACAACCACTACACTACAGAAACTGCTGCATGTGGTTTTTGCAAGGACTAAACCAAATTTTACTGCTATTCACTGCATGTATTTGAATTTCCAAAATAAGGCATTTATGAAAGAATGCACTGTTTCCACCCGGTTTCAAACCAGGGACCTTTCACGTGTGAAGCGAATGTGATAACCACTACACTACAGAAACTGCTGCATGTGGTTTTTGCAAGGACTAAACCAAATTTTACTGATATTCACATAATTTATTTGAATTTCCAAAATAAGGCATTTATGAAAGCAACTATTCACTGTTATAAATACAGTTCTTACTGAATGTGTCAAAGAGCACTGCTTCCACCCGGTTTCGAACCGGGGACCTTTCGCGTGTTAAGCGAACGTGATAACCACTACACTACAGAAACTGCTGCATGTGGTTTTTGCAAGGACTAAACCAAATTTTACTGATATTCACATCATTTATTTGAATTTCCAAAATAAGGCATTTATGAAAGCAACTATTCACTGTTATAAATACAGTTCTTACTGAATGTGTCAAAGAGCACTGTTTCCACCCGGTTTCGAACCGGGGACCTTTCGCGTGTAAAGCGAACGTGATAACCACTACACTACAGAAACTGCTGCATGTGATTTTTGCAAGGACTAAACCAAATTTTACTGATATTCACTGCATGTCTTTGAATTTCCTAAATAAGGCATTTATGAAAGCAACTATTCACTGTTATAAATACAGTTCTTACTGAATGTGTCAAAGAGCACTGTTTCCACACGGTTTCGTACCGGGGACCATTCGCGTGTGAAGCGAATGTGATAACCACTACATTACAGAAACTGCTGCATGTGGTTTTTGCAAGAACTAAACCAAATTTTACTGCTATTCACTGCATGTATTTGAATTTCCAAAATAAGGCATTTATGAAAGAATGCACTGTTTCCACCCGGTTTCAAACCAGGGACCTTTCGCGTGTGAAGCGAATGTGATAACCACTACACTACAGAAACTGCAGCATGTGGTTTTTGCAAGGACTAAACCAAATTTTACTGATATTCACTGCATGTCTTTGAATTTCCAAAATAAGGCTTTTATGAAAGCAACTATTCACTGTTATAAATACAGTTCTTACTGAATGTGTCAAAGAGCACTGTTTCCACCCGGTTTCGAACCGGGGACCTTTCGCGTGTGAAGCAAATGTGATAACCACTACACTACAGAAACTGCTGCATGTGATTTTTGCAAGGACTAAACCAAATTTTACTGATATTCACTGCATGTCTTTGAATTTCCAAAATAAGGCAGTTATGAAAGCAACTATTCACTGTTATAAATACAGTTCTTACTGAATGTGTCAAAGAGCACTGTTTCCACCCGGTTTCGAACCGGGGACCTTTCGCGTGTTAAGCGAACGTGATAACTACTACACTACAGAAACTGCTGCATTTGGTTTTTGCAAGGACTAAACCAAATTTTACTGATATTCACATCATTTATTTGAATTTCCAAAATAAGGCATTTATGAAAGCAGCTATTCACTGTTATAAATACAGTTCTTACTGAATGTGTCAAAGAGCACTGTTTCCACCCGGTTTCGAACCGGGGACCTTTCGCGTGTAAAGCGAACGTGATAACCACTACACTACAGAAACTGCTGCATGTGATTTTTGCAAGGACTAAACCAAATTTTACTGATATTCACTGCATGTCTTTGAATTTCCTAAATAAGGCATTTATGAAAGCAACTATTCACTGTTATAAATACAGTTCTTACTGAATGTGTCAAAGAGCACTGTTTCCACCCTGTTTCGAACCGGGGACCTTTCGCGTGTTAAGCGAACGTGATAACCACTACACTACAGAAACTGCTGCATTTGGTTTTTGCAAGGACTAAACCAAATTTTACTGATATTCACATCATTTATTTGAATTTCCAAAATAAGGCATTTATGAAAGCAACTATTCACTGTTATAAATACAGTTCTTACTGAATGTGTCAAAGAGCACTGCTTCCACCCGGTTTCGAACCGGGGACCTTTCGCATGTTAAGCTAACGTGATAACCACTACACTACAGAAACTGCTGCATGTGGTTTTTGCAAGGACTAAACCAAATTTTACTGATATTCACTGCATGTCTTTGAATTTCCAAAGTAAGGCATTTATGAAAGAATGCACTGTTTCCACCCGGTTTCAAACCAGGGACCTTTCACGTGTGAAGCGAATGTGATAACCACTACACTACAGAAACTGCTGCATGTGGTTTTTGCAAGGACTAAACCAAATTTTATTGATATTCACTGCATGTATTTGAATTTCCAATATAAGGCATTTATGAAAGAAAGCACTTTTTCCACCCGGTTTCAAACCAGGGACCTTTCGCGTGTTAAGCGAACGTGATAACCACTACACTACAGAAACTGCTGCATTTGGTTTTTGCAAGGACTAAACCAAATTTTACTGATATTCACATCATTTATTTGAATTTCCAAAATAAGGCATTTATGAAAGCAACTATTCACTGTTATAAATACAGTTCTTACTGAATGTGTCAAAGAGCACTGCTTCCACCCGGCTTCGAACCGGGGACCTTTCGCGTGTTAAGCGAACGTGATAACCACTACACTACAGAAACTGCTGCATGTGGTTTGCGCTGTGCAGGCTGGCATGTATTGACCAAGCTGAGGCTGGCTGGTGTCCGAGTTAACGGTAAAGACCACTAGCAGTGACTAACTGATAACTAGCTAGTAGTTAGTTAGCTGGCTAGCTTCTGATGGGGGTTCCGGTTCTAAAGTATAAAAATAGCAGATCCGTACCACATTGGGTGTTGGGGGTTGCAGGAGAGTATATTCAGTCCGTAGATGGAAAGTGAGATTAAAATATAAACGGAAAAAACGAGGAAAACGATTATTTACACGGGACAAGACAAAACACACGTCCGACTGCCACGCCATCTTGAAGTGAATAGTTGCTTTCATAAATGCCTTATTTTGGAAATTCAAAGACATGCAGTGAATATCAGTAAAATTTGGTTTAGTCCTTGCAAAAATCACATGCAGCAGTTTCTGTAGTGTAGTGGTTATCACGTTTGCTTAACACGCGAAAGGTCCCTGGTTTGAAACCGGGTGGAAAAAGTGCTTTCTTTCATAAATGCCTTATTTTGGAAATTCAAATACATGCAGTGAATATCAGTAAAATTTGGTTTAGTCCTTGCAAAAACCACATGAAGCAGTTTTTGTAGAGTAGTGGTTATCACATTTGCTTCACACGCGAAAGGTCCCAGGTTCGAAACCGGGTGAAAACAGTGCTCTTTGACACATTCAGTAAGAACTCTATTCATAACAGTGAATAGTTGCTTTCATAAATGCCTTATTTTGGAAATTCAAAGACATGAATTGAATATCAGTAAAATTTGGTTTAGTCCTTGCAAGAATCACATGCAGCAGTTTCTGTAGTGTAGTGGTTATCACGTTTGCTTAACACGCGAAAGGTCCCCGGTTCGAAACCGGGTGTAAACAGTGCTGTTTAACACATTCAGTAAGAACTGTATTTATCACAGTGAATAGTTGCTTTCATAAATGCCTTATTTTGGAAATTCAAATAAATGATGTGAATATCAGTAAAATTTGGTTTAGTCCTTGAAAAACCACAAGCAGCAGTTTCTGTAGTGTAGTGGTTATCACATTCGCTTCACACGCGAAAAGTCCCCGGTTCGAAACCGGGTGGAAACAGTGCTCTTTGACACATTCAGTAAGAACTGTATTTATAACAGTGAATAGTTGCTTTCTTAAATGCCTTATTTTGGAAATTCAAAGACATGCAGTGAATATCAGTAAAATTTGGTTTAGTCCTTGCAAAAATCATATGAGGCAGTTTCTGTAGTGTAGTGGTTATCACGTTCGCTTTACACGCGAAAGGTCCCCGTTTCGAAACCGGGTGGAAACAGTGCTCTTTGACACATTCAGTAAGAACTGTATTTATAACAGTGAATAGTTGCTTTCATAATTGGCTGATTTTGGAAATTCAAAGACATGTAGTGAATATCAGTAAAATTTGGTTTAGTCCTTGCAAAAATCACATGCAGCAGTTTCTGTAGTGTAGTGGTTATCACGTTCGCTTAACACGCGAAAGGTCACCGGTTCGAAACCTGGTGGAAACACTGCTCTTTGACACATTCAGTAAGAACTGTATTTATAACAGTGAATAGTTGCTTTCATAAATGCCTTATTTTGGAAATTCATATACATGCAGTGAATAGCAGTAAAATTTGGTTTAGTCCTTGCAAAAATCACATGCGGCAGTTTCTGTAGTGTAGTGGTTATCACGTTCGCATTACACGCGAAAGGTCCCTGGTTCGAAACCGGGTGGAAACAGTGCTCTTTGACACATTCAGTAAGAACTGTATTTATAACAGTGAATAGTTGCTTTCATAAATGCCTTATTTTGGAAATTCAAAGACATGCAGTGAATATCAGTAAAATTTGGTTTAGTCCTTGCAAAAATCATATGCGGCAGTTTCTGTAGTGTAGTGTTTATCACGTTCGCTTTACACGCGAAAGGTCCCCGGTTCGAAACCGGGTGGAAACAGTGCTCTTTGACACATTCAGTAAGAACTGTATTTATAACAGTGAATAGTTGCTTTCATAAATGCCTGATTTTGGAAATTCAAAGACATGCAGTGAATATCAGTAAAATTTGGTTTAGTCCTTGCAAAAATCACATGCAGCATTTTCTGTAGTGTAGTGGTTATCACGTTCGCTTAACACGCGAAAGGTCACCGGTTCGAAACCGGGTGGAAACAGTGCTCTTTGACACATTCAGTAAGAACTGTATTTCTAACAGTGAATAGTTGCTTTCATAAATACCTTATTTTGGAAATTCAAATAAATGATGTGAATATCAGTAAAATTTGGTTTAGTCCTTGCAAAAATCACATGCAGCAGTTTCTGTAGTGTAGTGGTTATCACGTTCGCTTAACATGCGAAAGGTCCCCGGTTCAAAACCGGGTGGAAACAGTGCATTCTTTCATAAATGCCTTATTTTGGAAATTCAAAAACATGCAGTGAATATCAGTAAAATTTGGTTTAGTCCTTGCAAAAACCACATGCAGCAGTTTCTGTAGTGTAGTGGTTATCACATTTGCTTCACACGCGAAAGGTCCCCGGTTCGAAACCGAGTGGAAACAGTGCTCTTTGACACATTCAGTAAGAACTGTATTTATAACAGAGAATAATAATATTTTGGAAATTCAAGTACATGCAGTGAATAGCAGTAAAATTTGGTTTAGTCCTTGCAAAAATCACATGCGGCAGTTTCTGTAGTGTAGTGGTTATCACGTTCGCTTTACACGCGAAAGGTCCCCGGTTCGAAACCGGGTGGAAACAGTGCTCTTTGACACATTCAGTAAGAACTGTATTTATAAAAGTGAATAGTTGCTTTCATAAATGCCTTATTTTGGAAATTCAAAGACATGCAGTGAATATCAGTAAAATTTGGTTTAGTCCTTGCAAAAATAATACGCGGCAGTTTCTGTAGTGTAGTGGTTATCATGTTCGCTTTACACACGAAAGGTCCCCAGTTCGATACCGGGTGGAAACAGTGCTCTTTGACACATTCAGTAAGAACTGTATTTATAACAGTGAATAGTTGCTTTCATAAGTGCCTTATTTAGGAAATTCAAAGACATGCAGTGAATATCAGTAAAATTTGGTTTAGTCCTTGCAAAAATCACATGCAGCAGTTTCTGTAGTGTAGTGGTTATCACGTTCGCTTAACACGCGAAAGGTCCCCGGTTCGAAACCGGGTGGAAACAGTGCTCTTTGACACATTCAGTAAGAACTGTATTTATAACAGTGAATAGTTGCTTTCATAAATGCCTTATTTTGGAAATTCAAATAAATGATGTGAATATCAGTAAAATTTGGTTTAGTCCTTGCAAAAACCACATGCAGCAGTTTCTGTAGTGTAGTGGTTATCACATTCGCTTCACACGCGAAAGGTCACCGGTTCGAAACCGGGTGGAAACAGTGATCTTTGACACATTCAGTAAGAACTGTATTTATAACAGTGAATAGTTGCTTTCATAAATGCCTTATTTTGGAAATTCAAATAAATGATGTGAATATCAGTAAAATTTGGTTTAGTCCTTGCAAAAATCACATGCAGCAGTTTCTGTAGTGTAGTGGTTATCACGTTCGCTTCACACGCGAAAGGTCCCTGGTTTGAAACCGGGTGGAAAAAGTGCTTTCTTTCATAAATGCCTTATATTGGAAATTCAAATACATGCAGTGAATATCAGTAAAATTTGGTTTAGTCCTTGCAAAAACCACATGCAGCGATTTCTGTAATGTAGTGGTTATCACATTCGCTTCACACGCGAAAGGTCCCCGGTTCGAAACCGGGTAGAAACAGTGCTCTTTGACACATTCAGTAAGAACTGTATTTATAACAGTGAATAGTTGCTTTCATAAATGCCTTATTTTGGAAATTCAAAGACATGCAGTGAATATCAGTAAAATTTGGTTTAGTCCTTGCAAAAATCACATGCGGCAGTTTCTGTAGTGTAGTGGTTATCACGTTCGCTTAACACGCGAAAGGTCCCCGGTTCAAAACCGGGTGGAAACAGTGCATTCTTTCATAAATGCCTTATTTTGGAAATTCAAAAACATGCAGTGAATATCAGTAAAATTTGGTTTAGTCCTTGCAAAAACCACATGCTGCAGTTTCTGTAGTGTAGTGGATATCACATTCGCTTCACACGCGAAAGGTCCCCGGTTCGAAACCGGGTGGAAACAGTGATCTTTGACACATTCAGTAAGAACTGTATTTATAACAGAGAATAATAATATTTTGGAAATTCAAATACATGCAGCGAATAGCAGTAAAATTTGGTTTAGTCCTTGCAAAAAGCACATACGGCAGTTTCTGTAGTGTAGTGGTTTTCACGTTCGCTTTACACGCGAAAGGTCCCCGGTTCGAAACCGGGTGGAAACAGTGCTCTTTGACACATTCAGTAAGAACTGTATTTATAACAGTGAATAGTTGCTTTCATAAATGCCTTATTTTGGAAATTCAAAGACATGCAGTGAATATCAGTAAAATTTGGTTTAGTCCTTGCAGAAAACGCATGCAGCAGTTTCTGTAGTGTAGTGGTTATCACGTTCGCTTAACACGTGAAAGGTCCCCGGTTCAAAACCGGGTGGAAACAGTGGTCTTTGACACATTCAGTAAGAACTGTATTTATAACAGTGAATAGTTGCTTTCATAAATGCCTTATTTTGGAAATTCAAAGACATGCAGTGAATATCAGTAAAATTTGGTTTAGTCCTTGCAAAAATCACATGCGGCAGTTTCTGTAGTGTAGTGGTTATCACGTTCGCTTTACACGCGAAAGGTCCCCGGGTGGAAACAGTGCTCTTTGACACATTCAGTAAGAACTGTATTCATAACAGTGAATAGTTGCTTTCATAAATGCCTTATTTTGGAAATTCAAAGACATGCAGTGAATATCAGTAAAATTTGGTTTAGTCCTTGCAAAAATCACATGCGGCAGTTTCTGTAGTGTAGTGGTTATCACGTTCGCTTAACACGCGAAAGGTCCTCCGGTTCAAAACCGGGTGGAAACAGTGCATTCTTTCATAAATGCCTTATTTTGGAAATTCAAAAACATGCAGTGAATATCAGTAAAATTTGGTTTAGTCCTTGCAAAAACCACATGCAGCAGTTTCTGTAGTGTAGTGGTTATCACATTCGCTTCACACGCGAAAGGTCCCCGGTTCAAAACCGGGTGGAAACAGTGCTCTTTGACACATTCAGTAAGGACTGTATTTATAACAGAGAATAATAATATCTTGGAAATTCAAATACATGCAGTGAATAGCAGTAAAATTTGGTTTAGTCCTTGCAAAAAGCACATGCGGCAGTTTCTGTAGTGTAGTGGTTTTCACGTTCGCTTTACACGCGAAAGGTCCCCGGTTCGAAACCGTGTGGAAACAGTGCTCTTTGACACATTCAGTAAGAACTGTATTTATAACAGTGAATAGTTGCTTTCATAAATGCCTTATTTTGGAAATTCAAAGACATGCAGTGAATATCAGTAAAATTTGGTTTAGTCCTTGCAAAAATCACATGCGGCAGTTTCTGTAGTGTAGTGGTTATCACGTTCGCTTTACACGCGAAAGGTCCCCGGGTGGAAACAGTGCTCTTTGACACATTCAGTAAGAACTGTATTTATAACAGTGAATAGTTGCTTTCATAAATGCCTTATTTTGGAAATTCAAAGACATGCAGTGAATATCAGTAAAATTTGGTTTAGTCCTTGCAAAAATCACATGCGGCAGTTTCTGTAGTGTAGTGGTTATCACGTTCGCTTTACACGCGAAAGGTCCCCGGGTGGAAACAGTGCTCTTTGACACATTCAGTAAGAACTGTATTCATAACAGTGAATAGTTGCTTTCATAAATGCCTTATTTTGGAAATTCAAAGACATGCAGTGAATATCAGTAAAATTTGGTTTAGTCCTTGCAAAAATCACATGCGGCAGTTTCTGTAGTGTAGTGGTTATCACGTTCGCTTAACACGCGAAAGGTCCTCCGGTTCAAAACCGGGTGGAAACAGTGCATTCTTTCATAAATGCCTTATTTTGGAAATTCAAAAACATGCAGTGAATATCAGTAAAATTTGGTTTAGTCCTTGCAAAAACCACATGCAGCAGTTTCTGTAGTGTAGTGGTTATCACATTCGCTTCACACGCGAAAGGTCCCCGGTTCAAAACCGGGTGGAAACAGTGCTCTTTGACACATTCAGTAAGGACTGTATTTATAACAGAGAATAATAATATTTTGGAAATTCAAATACATGCAGTGAATAGCAGTAAAATTTGGTTTAGTCCTTGCAAAAAGCACATGCGGCAGTTTCTGTAGTGTAGTGGTTTTCACGTTCGCTTTACACGCGAAAGGTCCCCGGTTCGAAACCGTGTGGAAACAGTGCTCTTTGACACATTCAGTAAGAACTGTATTTATAACAGTGAATAGTTGCTTTCATAAATGCCTTATTTTGGAAATTCAAAGACATGCAGTGAATATCAGTAAAATTTGGTTTAGTCCTTGCAAAAATCACATGCGGCAGTTTCTGTAGTGTAGTGGTTATCACGTTCGCTTAACACGCGAAAGGTCCCCGGTTCAAAACCGGGTGGAAACAGTGCATTCTTTCATAAATGCCTTATTTTGGAAATTCAAAAACATGCAGTGAATATCAGTAAAATTTGGTTTAGTCCTTGCAGAAATCGCATGCAGCAGTTTCTGTAGTGTAGTGGTTATCACGTTCGCTTAACATGCGAAAGGTCCCCGGTTCAAAACCGGGTGGAAACAGTGCTCTTTGACACATTCAGTAAGAACTGTATTTATAACAGTGAATAGTTGCTTTCATAAATGCTTTATTTTGAAATTCAAATAAATGATGTGAATATCAGTAAAATTTGGTTTAGTCCTTGCAAAAATCACATGCGGCAGTTTCTGTAGTGTAGTGGTTATCACGTTCGCTTAACACGCGAAAGGTCCCTGGTTTGAAACCGGGTGGAAAAAGTGCTTTCTTTCATAAATGCCTTATATTGGAAATTCAAATACATGCAGTGAATATCAGTAAAATTTGGTTTAGTCCTTGCAAAAACCACATGCAGCGATTTCTGTAATGTAGTGGTTATCACATTCGCTTCACACGCGAAAGGTCCCCGGTTCGAAACCGGGTGGAAACAGTGCTCTTTGACACATTCAGTAAGAACTGTATTTATAACAGTGAATAGTTGCTTTCATAAATGCCTTATTTTGGAAATTCAAAGACATGCAGTGAATATCAGTAAAATTTGGTTTAGTCCTTGCAAAAATCACATGCGGCAGTTTCTGTAGTGTAGTGGTTATCACGTTCGCTTTACACGCGAAAGGTCCCCGGGTGGAAACAGTGCTCTTTGACACATTCAGTAAGAACTGTATTCATAACAGTGAATAGTTGCTTTCATAAATGCCTTATTTTGGAAATTCAAAGACATGCAGTGAATATCAGTAAAATTTGGTTTAGTCCTTGCAAAAATCACATGCGGCAGTTTCTGTAGTGTAGTGGTTATCACTTTCGCTTTACACGCGAAAGGTCCCCGGGTGGAAACAGTGCTCTTTGACACATTCAGTAAGAACTGTATTTATAACAGTGAATAGTTGCTTTCATAAATGCCTTATTTTGGAAATTCAAAGACATGCAGTGAATATCATTAAAATTTGGTTTAGTCCTTGCAAAAATCACATGCGGCAGTTTCTGTAGTGTAGTGGTTATCACGTTCGCTTTACACGCGAAAGGTCCCCGGGTGGAAACAGTGCTCTTTGACACATTCAGTAAGAACTGTATTCATAACAGTGAATAGTTGCTTTCATAAATGCCTTATTTTGGAAATTCAAAGACATGCAGTGAATATCAGTAAAATTTGGTTTAGTCCTTGCAAAAATCACATGCGGCAGTTTCTGTAGTGTAGTGGTTATCACTTTCGCTTTACACGCGAAAGGTCCCCGGTTCGAAACCGGGTGGAAACAGTGCTCTTTGACACATTCAGTAAGAACTGTATTTATAACAGTGAATAGTTGCTTTCATAAATGCCTTATTTTGGAAATTCAAAGACATGCAGTGAATATCAGTAAAATTTGGTTTAGTCCTTGCAGAATTTGCATGCAGCAGTTTCTGTAGTGTAGTGGTTATCACATTCGCTTCACACGCGAAAGGTCCCCGGTTCGAAACCGGGTGGAAACAGTGCTCTTTGACACATTCAGTAAGAACTGTATTTATAACAGTGAATAGTTGCTTTCATAAATGCTTTATTTTGAAATTCAAATAAATGATGTGAATATCAGTAAAATTTGGTTTAGTCCTTGCAAAAATCACATGCAGCAGTTTCTGTAGTGTAGTGGTTATCACGTTCGCTTAACACGCGAAAGGTCCCTGGTTTGAAACCGGGTGGAAAAAGTGCTTTCTTTCATAAATGCCTTATATTGGAAATTCAAATACATGCAGTGAATATCAGTAAAATTTGGTTTAGTCCTTGCAAAAACCACATGCAGCGATTTCTGTAATGTAGTGGTTATCACATTCGCTTCACACGCGAAAGGTCCCCGGTTCGAAACCGGGTGGAAACAGTGCTCTTTGACACATTCAGTAAGAACTGTATTTATAACAGTGAATAGTTGCTTTCATAAATGCCTTATTTTGGAAATTCAAAGACATGCAGTGAATATCAGTAAAATTTGGTTTAGTCCTTGCAAAAATCACATGCGGCAGTTTCTGTAGTGTAGTGGTTATCACGTTCGCTTTACACGCGAAAGGTCCCCGGGTGGAAAGAGTGCTCTTTGACACATTCAGTAAGAACTGTATTCATAACAGTGAATAGTTGCTTTCATAAATGCCTTATTTTGGAAATTCAAAGACATGCAGTGAATATCAGTAAAATTTGGTTTAGTCCTTGCAGAAATCACATGCAGCAGTTTCTGTAGTGTAGTGGTTATCACGTTTGCTTAAAAACTTCTTCAGGCTGCAAGCCCGACATCGGGATTAATATGACAACAGCCACTGCAAGTGCAGGGCGCGAAATTCAAAATCTATTTTTGTAAAATATTTAACTTTCACACATTAACAAGTCCAATACAGCATTTGAAAGATAAACATCTTGTCAATCCAGCCAACATGTCCGATTTTTTAAATGTTTTACAGAGAAAACACCACATATATTTATGTTAGCTCACCACCAAATAAAAAAGAGGACAGACATTTTTCACAGCACAAGTAGGATGAAGTAGCATGCACAAGCCAACCTAACTAACCTAAAACCAACCTAAATAACCTAGAAAAAACTACCTCAGATGACAGTCCTATAACATGTTACACAATAAATCTATGTTTTGTTCAAAAAAAATGCATATTTTAGCTATAAATCAGTTTTACATTACTGCTACCATCTTAGCCACCATCATAGCTACAGTCAGAAATCGCACGGCAGTAGCCAGAGAAAACAGACACCAACGTCAACTACTAATTTCACATCAGAAAAGATTTCAGAGAAATATATGGTGGATAGCTAATGAAAGAGAAAGATCTTGTGAATACAGACAATATTTCAGATTCTTTAAATGTTTTACAGCGAAAACACCACATATATTCATGTTAGCTCACCACCAAATACAAAAAGAGAGACAGATATTTTTCACAGCACCGGTAGCATGCAGCTAGCATGCAGCTAGCATGCAAAGCCAACCTAACTAACCTAGAACTAACCTAAATAACCTAGAAAAAACTCCCTCAGATGACAGTCCTATAACATGTTACACAATAAATCTATGTTTTGTTCGAAAAAGTTGAATATTTTAGCTATAAATCAGTTTTACATTACTGCTACCATCTTAGCCACCATCATAGCTACAGTCAGAAATCGCACGGCAGTAGCCAGAGAAAACAGACACCAACGTCAACTACTAATTTCACATCAGAAAAGATTTCAGAAAAATATATGGTGGATCGCTAATGAAAGAGAAAGATCTTGTGAATACAGACAATATTTCCGATTTCTGAAGTGTTTTACAGCGAAAACACAATATATCGTTATATTAGCTTACTACAATAGCTAACACACAGCAGCATTGATTCTAGTCAAACGCTAGCGATAGCACAGTTCGACAGATATATGAAAAAGCATCCCAAATTGGGTCCTTATCTTTGTTGATTTTCCATCAGAATGTTCTCCAAAGGGTCCTTTGTTCAGAACCGTGTTCATTTGGACCTAGAACGAACGATGTCCCTGTTGAATTAGCATGACACACTGGCCATGCCGTGCTAACCTCTCCGTCTTGACAAAATTCTTGCGTCGCATCACGTCTAAAGTCCAGAATAAATTTCAATAATATAATTAAAGTATATTGAAAAAACATACTTTAGGATGATTTTGTGACATGTATCAAAGAAAATCGAAGCTGGAGGTCATATTCACCTATAACGAGTGTTTTCCAGGAGCGCAGTCCAGTTCCTACTTCGCGCCCAGAAAAAAATATAAAGTGCGCACTTATCACTCAAAGAGGTTCTTTTCAGTCCCTGACAGAGATAATCAAGTCATTTTTTCTCTCACTTCCGCATGACAACCAGGGGAAGATGTGTGACGTGTTTGTACAGTCCTAAGTGCCAAGGCCTTTTATAGAGAGTATCTTGAAGAGAGACATAGCTTCTTGGAAATGTCACTTTTTACAGAAAATGGGCTGTAAAAAGAGTTATGTTTCACTTAGAGAAATAATTAAACCTGTTTTAGAAACTAGAAGGTGTTTTCTATCCAAAGGTAATAAATAATATGCATATTGTACGAGCAAGAATTGAGTACGAGGCCGTTTGAAATGGCCACCTCTTTCCACTGCTTATACTTACTGCTGATTTTTGAGCCATAAGAGGTTAACACGCGAAAGGTCCCCGGTTCAAAACCGGGTGGAAACAGTGCTCTTTGACACATTCAGTAAGAACTGTATTTATAACAGTGAATAGTTGCTTTCATAAATGCTTTATTTTGGAAATTCAAATAAATGATGTGAATATCGGTAAAATTTGGTTTAGTCCTTGCAAAAATCACATGCGGCAGTTTCTGTAGTGTAGTGGTTATCACGTTCGCTTAACACGCGAAAGGTCCCTGGTTTGAAACCGGGTGGAAAAAGTGCTTTAATTCATAAATGCCTTATATTGGAAATTCAAATACATGCAGTGAATATCAGTAAAATTTGGTTTAGTCCTTGCAAAAATCACATGCGGCAGTTTCTGTAGTGTAGTGGTTATCACGTTCGCTTAACATGCGAAAGGTCCCTGGTTTGAAACCGGGTGGAAAAAGTGCTTTCTTTCATAAATGCCTTATATTGGAAATTCAAATACATGCAGTGAATATCAGTAAAATTTGGTTTAGTCCTTGCAAAAACCACATGCAGCGATTTCTGTAATGTAGTGGTTATCACATTCGCTTCACACGCGAAAGGTCCCCGGTTCGAAACCGGGTGGAAACAGTGCTCTTTGACACATTCAGTAAGAACTGTATTTATAACAGAGAATAATAATATTTTGGATATTCAAATACATGCAGTGAATAGCAGTAAAATTTGGTTTAGTCCTTGCAAAAATCACATGCGGCAGTTTCTGTAGTGTAGTGGTTATCACGTTCGCTTAACACGCGAAAGGTCCCCGGTTCAAAACCGGGTGGAAACAGTGCATTCTTTCATAAATGCCTTATTTTGGAAATTCAAAAACATGCAGTGAATATCAGTAAAATTTTGTTTAGTCCTTGCAAAAATCACATGCGGCAGTTTCTGTAATGTAGTGGTTTTCACGTTCGCTTTCCACGCGAAAGGTCCCCGGTTCAAAACCGGGTGGAAACAGTGCTCTTTGACACATTCAGTAAGAACTGTATTTATAACAGTGAATAGTTGCTTTCATAAATGCCTTATTTTGGAAATTCAAAGACATGCAGTGAATATCAGTAAAATTTGGTTTAGTCCTTGCAAAAATCACATGCGGCAGTTTCTGTAGTGTAGTGGTTATCACTTTCGCTTTACACGCGAAAGGTCCCCGGTTTGAAACCGGGTGGAAACAGTGCTCTTTGACACATTCAGTAAGAACTGTATTTATAACAGTGAATAGTTGCTTTCATAAATGCCTTATTTTGGAAATTCAAAGACATGCAGTGAATATCAGTAAAATTTGGTTTAGTCCTTGCAAAAATCACATGCAGCAGTTTCTGTAGTGTAGTGGTTATCCCGTTCGCTTAACACGCGAAAGGTCCCTGGTTTGAAACCGGGTGGAAAAAGTGCTTTCTTTCATAAATGCCTTATTTTGGAAATTCAAATACATGCAGTGAATATCAGTAAAATTTGGTTTAGTCCTTGCAAAAACCACATGAAGCAGTTTTTGTAGAGTAGTGGTTATCACATTCGCTTCACACGCGAAAGGTCCCAGGTTCGAAACCGGGTGAAAACAGTGCTCTTTGACACATTCAGTAAGAACTCTATTCATAACAGTGAATAGTTGCTTTCATAAATGCCTTATTTTGGAAATTCAAAGACATGAATTGAATATCAGTAAAATTTGGTTTAGTCCTTGCAAGAATCACATGCAGCAGTTTCTGTAGTGTAGTGGTTATCACGTTTGCTTAACACGCGAAAGGTCCCCGGTTCGAAACCGGGTGTAAACAGTGCTGTTTAACACATTCAGTAAGAACTCTATTTATCACAGTGAATAGTTGCTTTCATAAATGCCTTATTTTGGAAATTCAAATAAATGATGTGAATATCAGTAAAATTTGGTTTAGTCCTTGAAAAACCACAAGCAGCAGTTTCTGTAGTGTAGTGGTTATCACGTTTGCTTAACACGCGAAAGGTCACCGGTTCGAAACCGGGTGGAAACAGTGCTCTTTGACACATTCAGTAAGAACTGTATTTATAACAGTGAATAGTTGCTTTCATAAATGCCTTATTTTGGAAATTCAAATACATGCAGTGAATAGCAGTAAAATTTGGTTTAGTCCTTGCAAAAATCACATGCGGCAGTTTCTGTAGTGTAGTGGTTATCATGTTCGCTTTACACGCGAAAGGTCCCTGGTTCGAAACCGGGTGGAAACAGTGCTGTTTGACACATTCAGTAAGAACTGTATTTATAACAGTGAATAGTTGCTTTCATAAATGCCTTATTTTGGAAATTCAAAGACATGCAGTGAATATCAGTAAAATTTGGTTTAGTCCTTGCAAAAATCATATGCGGCAGTTTCTGTAGTGTAGTGTTTATCACGTTCGCTTTACACGCGAAAGGTCCCCGGTTCGAAACCGGGTGGAAACAGTGCTCTTTGACACATTCAGTAAGAACTGTATTTATAACAGTGAATAGTTGCTTTCATAAATGCCTGATTTTGGAAATTCAAAGACATGCAGTGAATATCAGTAAAATTTGGTTTAGTCCTTGCAAAAACCACATGCAGCATTTTCTGTAGTGTAGTGGTTATCACGTTCGCTTAACACGCGAAAGGTCACCGGTTCGAAACCGGGTGGAAACAGTGCTCTTTGACACATTCAGTAAGAACTGTATTTATAACAGTGAATAGTTGCTTTCATAAATGCCTTATTTTGGAAATTCAAATAAATGATGTGAATATCAGTAAAATTTGGTTTAGTCCTTGCAAAAATCACATGCAGCAGTTTCTGTAGTGTAGTGGTTATCACGTTCGCTTAACACGCGAAAGGTCCCCGGTTCAAAACCGGGTGGAAACAGTGCATTCTTTCATAAATGCCTTATTTTGGAAATTCAAAAACATGCAGTGAATATCAGTAAAATTTGGTTTAGTCCTTGCAAAAACCACATGCAGCAGTTTCTGTAGTGTAGTGGTTATCACATTCGCTTCACACGCGAAAGGTCCCCGGTTCGAAACCGGGTGGAAACAGTGTTCTTTGACACATTCAGTAAGAACTGTGTTTATAACAGAGAATAATAATATTTTGGAAATTCAAATACATGCAGTGAATAGCAGTAAAATTTGGTTTAGTCCTTGCAAAAATCACATGCGGCAGTTTCTGTAGTGTAGTGGTTATCACGTTCGCTTTACACGTGAAAGGTCCCCGGTTCGAAACCGGGTGGAAACAGTGCTCTTTGACACATTCAGTAAGAACTGTATTTATAACAGTGAATAGTTGCTTTCATAAATGCCTTATTTTGGAAATTCAAAGACATGCAGTGAATATCAGTAAAATTTGGTTTAGTCCTTGCAAAAATAATACGCGGCAGTTTCTGTAGTGTAGTGGTTATCATGTTCGCTTTACACACGAAAGGTCCCCAGTTCGAAACCGGGTGGAAACAGTGCTCTTTGACACATTCAGTAAGAACTGTATTTATAACAGTGAATAGCTGCTTTCATAAGTGCCTTATTTAGGAAATTCAAAGACATGCAGTGAATATCAGTAAAATTTGGTTTAGTCCTTGCAAAAATCACATGCAGCAGTTTCTGTAGTGTAGTGGTTATCACGTTCGCTTAACACGCGAAAGGTCCCCGGTTCGAAACCGGGTGGAAACAGTGCTCTTTGACACATTCAGTAAGAACTCTATTCATAACAGTGAATAGTTGCTTTCATAAATGCCTTATTTTGGAAATTCAAAGACATGAATTGAATATCAGTAAAATTTGGTTTAGTCCTTGCAAGAATCACATGCAGCAGTTTCTGTAGTGTAGTGGTTATCACGTTTGCTTAACACGCGAAAGGTCCCCGGTTCGAAACCGGGTGTAAACAGTGCTGTTTAACACATTCAGTAAGAACTGTATTTATCACAGTGAATAGTTGCTTTCATAAATGCCTTATTTTGGAAATTCAAATAAATGATGTGAATATCAGTAAAATTTGGTTTAGTCCTTGAAAAACCACAAGCAGCAGTTTCTGTAGTGTAGTGGTTATCACATTCGCTTCACACGCGAAAAGTCCCCGGTTCGAAACCGGGTGGAAACAGTGCTCTTTGACACATTCAGTAAGAACTGTATTTATAACAGTGAATAGTTGCTTTCATAAATGCCTTATTTTGGAAATTCAAAGACATGTAGTGAATATCAGTAAAATTTGGTTTAGTCCTTGCAAAAATCACATGCAGCAGTTTCTGTAGTGTAGTGGTTATCACGTTCGCTTAACACGCGAAAGGTCACCGGTTCGAAACCGGGTGGAAACAGTGCTCTTTGACACATTCAGTAAGAACGGTATTTATAACAGTGAATAGTTGCTTTCATAAATGCCTTATTTTGGAAATTCAAATACATGCAGTGAATAGCAGTAAAATTTGGTTTAGTCCTTGCAAAAATCACATGCGGCAGTTTCTGTAGTGTAGTGGTTATCACGTTCGCTTTACACGCGAAAGGTCCCTGGTTCGAAACCGGGTGGAAACAGTGCTCTTTGACACATTCAGTAAGAACTGTATTTATAACAGTGAATAGTTGCTTTCATAAATGCCTTATTTTGGAAATTCAAAGACATGCAGTGAATATCAGTAAAATTTGGTTTAGTCCTTGCAAAAATCATATGCGGCAGTTTCTGTAGTGTAGTGTTTATCACGTTCGCTTTACACGCGAAAGGTCCCCGGTTCGAAACCGGGTGGAAACAGTGCTCTTTGACACATTCAGTAAGAACTGTATTTATAACAGTGAATAGTTGCTTTCATAAATGCCTGATTTTGGAAATTCAAAGACATGCAGTGAATATCAGTAAAATTTGGTTTAGTCCTTGCAAAAATCACATGCAGCATTTTCTGTAGTGTAGTGGTTATCACGTTCGCTTAACACGCGAAAGGTCACCGGTTCGAAACCGGGTGGAAACAGTGCTCTTTGACACATTCAGTAAGAACTGTATTTATAACAGTGAATAGTTGCTTTCATAAATGCCTTATTTTGGAAATTCAAATAAATGATGTGAATATCAGTAAAATTTGGTTTAGTCCTTGCAAAAATCACATGCAGCAGTTTCTGTAGTGTAGTGGTTATCACGTTCGCTTAACACGCGAAAGGTCCCCGGTTCAAAACCGGGTGGAAACAGTGCATTCTTTCATAAATGCCTTATTTTGGAAATTCAAAAACATGCAGTGAATATCAGTAAAATTTGGTTTAGTCCTTGCAAAAATCACATGCAGCATTTTCTGTAGTGTAGTGGTTATCACGTTCGCTTAACACGCGAAAGGTCACCGGTTCGAAACCGGGTGGAAACAGTGCTCTTTGACACATTCAGTAAGAACTGTATTTATAACAGTGAATAGTTGCTTTCATAAATGCCTGATTTTGGAAATTCAAAGACATGCAGTGAATATCAGTAAAATTTGGTTTAGTCCTTGCAAAAATCACATGCAGCATTTTCTGTAGTGTAGTGGTTATCACGTTCGCTTAACACGCGAAAGGTCACCGGTTCGAAACCGGGTGGAAACAGTGCTCTTTGACACATTCAGTAAGAACTGTATTTATAACAGTGAATAGTTGCTTTCATAAATGCCTTATTTTGGAAATTCAAATAAATGATGTGAATATCAGTAAAATTTGGTTTAGTCCTTGCAAAAACCACATGCAGCAGTTTCTGTAGTGTAGTGGTTATCACATTTGCTTCACACGCGAAAGGTCCCCGGTTCGAAACCGGGTGGAAACAGTGCTCTTTGACACATTCAGTAAGAACTGTATTTATAACAGAGAATAATAATATTTTGGAAATTCAAATACATGCAGTGAATAGCAGTAAAATTTGGTTTAGTCCTTGCAAAAATCACATGCGGCAGTTTCTGTAGTGTAGTGGTTATCACGTTCGCTTTACACGCGAAAGGTCCCCGGTTCGAAACCGGGTGGAAACAGTGCTCTTTGACACATTCAGTAAGAACTGTATTTATAACAGTGAATAGTTGCTTTCATAAATGCCTTATTTTGGAAATTCAAAGACATGCAGTGAATATCAGTAAAATTTGGTTTAGTCCTTGCAAAAATAATACGCGGCAGTTTCTGTAGTGTAGTGGTTATCACGTTTGCTTAACACGCGAAAGGTCCCCGGTCAAAACCGGGTGGAAACAGTGCTTTCTTTCATAAATGCCTTATTTTGGAATTTCAAATACATGCAGTGAATATCAGTAAAATTTGGTTTAGTACTTGCAAAAACCACATGCAGCAGTTTCTGTAGTGTAGTGGTTATCACATTTGCTTCACACGCGAAAGGTCCCCGGTTCGAAACCGGGTGGAAACAGTGCTCTTTGACACATTCAGTAAGAACTGTATTTATAACAGAGAATAATAATATTTTGGATATTCAAATACATGCAGTGAATAGCAGTAAAATTTGGTTTAGTCCTTGCAAAAATCACATGCGGCAGTTTCTGTAGTGTAGTGGTTATCACGTTCGCTTAACACGTGAAAGGTCCCCGGTTCAAAACCGGGTGGAAACAGTGCATTCTTTCATAAATGCCTTATTTTGGAAATTCAAAAACATGCAGTGAATATCAGTAAAATTTGGTTTAGTCCTTGCAAAAACCACATGCAGCAGTTTCTGTAGTGTAGTGGTTCTCACATTCGCTTCACACGCGAAAGGTCCCCGGTTTGAAACCGGGTGGAAACAGTGCTCTTTGACACATTCAGTAAGAACTGTATTTATAACAGAGAATAATAATATTTTGGAAATTCAAATACATGCAGTGAATAGCAGTAAAATTTCGTTTAGTCCTTGCAAAAATCACATGCGGCAGTTTCTGTAGTGTAGTGGTTATCACGTTTGCTTAACACGCGAAAGGTCCCCGGTCAAAACCGGGTGGAAACAGTGCTTTCTTTCATAAATGCCTTATTTTGGAAATTCAAATACATGCAGTGAATATCAGTAAAATTTGGTTTAGTCCTTCTAAAAACCACATGCAGCTGTTTCTGTAGTGTAGTGGTTATCACATTTGCTTCACACGCGAAAGGTCCCCGGTTCGAAACCGGGTGGAAACAGTGCTCTTTGACACATTCAGTAAGAACTGTATTTATAACAGAGAATAATAATATTTTGGATATTCAAATACATGCAGTGAATAGCAGTAAAATTTGGTTTAGTCCTTGCAAAAATCACATGCGGCAGTTTCTGTCATGTAGTGGTTATCACGTTCGCTTAACACGCGAAAGGTCCCCGGTTCAAAACCGGGTGGAAACAGTGCTCTTTGACACATTCAGTAAGAACTGTATTTATAACAGTGAATAGTTGCTTTCATAAATGCCTTATTTTGGAAATTCAAAGACATGCAGTGAATATCAGTAAAATTTGGTTTAGTCCTTGCAAAAATCACATGCGGCAGTTTCTGTAGTGTAGTGGTTATCACTTTCGCTTTACACGCGAAAGGTCCCCGGTTTGAAACCGGGTGGAAACAGTGCTCTTTGACACATTCAGTAAGAACTGTATTTATAACAGTGAATAGTTGCTTTCATAAAAGCCTTATTTTGGAAATTCAAAGACATGCAGTGAATATCAGTAAAATTTGGTTTAGTCCTTGCAAAAATCACATGCAGCAGTTTCTGTAGTGTAGTGGTTATCACGTTCGCTTAACACGCGAAAGGTCCCTGGTTTGAAACCGGGTGGAAAAAGTGCTTTCTTTCATAAATGCCTTATTTTGGAAATTCAAATACATGCAGTGAATATCAGTAAAATTTGGTTTAGTCCTTGCAAAAACCACATGAAGCAGTTTTTGTAGAGTAGTGGTTATCACATTCGCTTCACACGCGAAAGGTCCCAGGTTCGAAACCGGGTGAAAACAGTGCTCTTTGACACATTCAGTAAGAACTCTATTCATAACAGTGAATAGTTGCTTTCATAAATGCCTTATTTTGGAAATTCAAAGACATGAATTGAATATCAGTAAAATTTGGTTTAGTCCTTGCAAGAATCACATGCAGCAGTTTCTGTAGTGTAGTGGTTATCACGTTCGCTTAACACGCGAAAGGTCACCGGTTCGAAACCGGGTGGAAACAGTGCTCTTTGACACATTCAGTAAGAACTGTATTTATAACAGTGAATAGTTGCTTTCATAAATGCCTTATTTTGGAAATTCAAATACATGCAGTGAATAGCAGTAAAATTTGGTTTAGTCCTTGCAAAAATCACGTGCGTTAGTTTCTGTAGTGTAGTGGTTATCACGTTCGCTTTACACGCGAAAGGTCCCTGGTTCGAAACCGGGTGGAAACAGTGCTCTTTGACACATTCAGTAAGAACTGTATTTATAACAGTGAATAGTTGCTTTCATAAATGCCTTATTTTGGAAATTCAAAGACATGCAGTGAATATCAGTAAAATTTGGTTTAGTCCTTGCAAAAATCATATGCGGCAGTTTCTGTAGTGTAGTGTTTATCACGTTCGCTTTACACGCGAAAGGTCCCCGGTTCGAAACCGGGTGGAAACAGTGCTCTTTGACACATTCAGTAAGAACTGTATTTATAACAGTGAATAGTTGCTTTCATAAATGCCTGATTTTGGAAATTCAAAGACATGCAGTGAATATCAGTAAAATTTGGTTTAGTCCTTGCAAAAATCACATGCAGCATTTTCTGTAGTGTAGTGGTTATCACGTTCGCTTAACACGCGAAAGGTCACCGGTTCGAAACCGGGTGGAAACAGTGCTGTTTGACACATTCAGTAAGAACTGTATTTATAACAGTGAATAGTTGCTTTCATAAATGCCTTATTTTGGAAATTCAAATAAATGATGTGAATATCAGTAAAATTTGGTTTAGTCCTTGCAAAAATCACATGCAGCAGTTTCTGTAGTGTAGTGGTTATCATGTTCGCTTAACACGCGAAAGGTCCCCCGGTTCAAAACCGGGTGGAAACAGTGCATTCTTTCATAAATGCCTTATTTTGGAAATTCAAAAACATGCAGTGAATATCAGTAAAATTTGGTTTAGTCCTTGCAAAAATCACATGTGGCAGTTTCTGTAGTGTAGTGGTTATCACGTTCGCTTTACACGCGAAAGGTCCCCGGTTCGAAACCGGGTGGAAACAGTGCTCTTTGACACATTCAGTAAGAACTGTATTTATAACAGAGAATAATAATATTTTGGAAATTCAAATACATGCAGTGAATAGCAGTAAAATTTGGTTTAGTCCTTGCAAAAATCACATGTGGCAGTTTCTGTAGTGTAGTGGTTATCACGTTCGCTTTACACGCGAAAGGTCCCCGGTTCGAAACCGGGTGGAAACAGTGCTCTTTGACACATTCAGTAAGAACTGTATTTATAACAGTGAATAGTTGCTTTCATAAATGCCTTGTTTTGGAAATTCAAAGACATGCAGTGAATATCAGTAAAATTTGGTTTAGTCCTTGCAAAAATAATACGCGGCAGTTTCTGTAGTGTAGTGGTTATCATGTTCGCTTTACACACGAAAGGTCCCCAGTTCGAAACCGGTTGGAAACAGTGCTCTTTGACACATTCAGTAAGAACTGTATTTATAACAGTGAATAGTTGCTTTCATAAGTGCCTTATTTAGGAAATTCAAAGACATGCAGTGAATATCAGTAAAATTTGGTTTAGTCCTTGCAAAAATCACATGCGGCAGTTTCTGTAGTGTAGTGGTTATCACGTTTGCTTAACACGCGAAAGGTCCCCGGTCAAAACCGGGTGGAAACAGTGCTTTCTTTCATAAATGCCTTATTTTGGAAATTCAAATACATGCAGTGAATATCAGTAAAATTTGGTTTAGTCCTTGCAAAAACCACATGCAGCAGTTTCTGTAGTGTAGTGGTTATCACGTTCGCTTTCCACGCGAAAGGTCCCCGGTTCAAAACCGGGTGGAAACAGTGCTCTTTGACACATTCAGTAAGAACTGTATTTATAACAGTGAATAGTTGCTTTCATAAATGCCTTATTTTGGAAATTCAAAGACATGCAGTGAATATCAGTAAAATTTGGTTTAGTCCTTGCAAAAATCACATGCGGCAGTTTCTGTAGTGTAGTGGTTATCACTTTCGCTTTACACGCGAAAGGTCCCCGGTTTGAAACCGGGTGGAAACAGTGCTCTTTGACACATTCAGTAAGAACTGTATTTATAACAGTGAATAGTTGCTTTCATAAAAGCCTTATTTTGGAAATTCAAAGACATGCAGTGAATATCAGTAAAATTTGGTTTAGTCCTTGCAAAAATCACATGCAGCAGTTTCTGTAGTGTAGTGGTTATCATGTTCGCTTAACACGCGAAAGGTCCCCCGGTTCAAAACCGGGTGGAAACAGTGCATTCTTTCATAAATGCCTTATTTTGGAAATTCAAAAACATGCAGTGAATATCAGTAAAATTTGGTTTAGTCCTTGCAAAAATCACATGTGGCAGTTTCTGTAGTGTAGTGGTTATCACGTTCGCTTTACACGCGAAAGGTCCCCGGTTCGAAACCGGGTGGAAACAGTGCTCTTTGACACATTCAGTAAGAACTGTATTTATAACAGAGAATAATAATATTTTGGAAATTCAAATACATGCAGTGAATAGCAGTAAAATTTGGTTTAGTCCTTGCAAAAATCACATGTGGCAGTTTCTGTAGTGTAGTGGTTATCACGTTCGCTTTACACGCGAAAGGTCCCCGGTTCGAAACCGGGTGGAAACAGTGCTCTTTGACACATTCAGTAAGAACTGTATTTATAACAGTGAATAGTTGCTTTCATAAATGCCTTGTTTTGGAAATTCAAAGACATGCAGTGAATATCAGTAAAATTTGGTTTAGTCCTTGCAAAAACCACATGAAGCAGTTTTTGTAGAGTAGTGGTTATCACATTCGCTTCACACGCGAAAGGTCCCAGGTTCGAAACCGGGTGAAAACAGTGCTCTTTGACACATTCAGTAAGAACTCTATTCATAACAGTGAATAGTTGCTTTCATAAATGCCTTATTTTGGAAATTCAAAGACATGAATTGAATATCAGTAAAATTTGGTTTAGTCCTTGCAAGAATCACATGCAGCAGTTTCTGTAGTGTAGTGGTTATCACGTTCGCTTAACACGCGAAAGGTCACCGGTTCGAAACCGGGTGGAAACAGTGCTCTTTGACACATTCAGTAAGAACTGTATTTATAACAGTGAATAGTTGCTTTCATAAATGCCTTATTTTGGAAATTCAAATACATGCAGTGAATAGCAGTAAAATTTGGTTTAGTCCTTGCAAAAATCACGTGCGTTAGTTTCTGTAGTGTAGTGGTTATCACGTTCGCTTTACACGCGAAAGGTCCCTGGTTCGAAACCGGGTGGAAACAGTGCTCTTTGACACATTCAGTAAGAACTGTATTTATAACAGTGAATAGTTGCTTTCATAAATGCCTTATTTTGGAAATTCAAAGACATGCAGTGAATATCAGTAAAATTTGGTTTAGTCCTTGCAAAAATCATATGCGGCAGTTTCTGTAGTGTAGTGTTTATCACGTTCGCTTTACACGCGAAAGGTCCCCGGTTCGAAACCGGGTGGAAACAGTGCTCTTTGACACATTCAGTAAGAACTGTATTTATAACAGTGAATAGTTGCTTTCATAAATGCCTGATTTTGGAAATTCAAAGACATGCAGTGAATATCAGTAAAATTTGGTTTAGTCCTTGCAAAAATCACATGCAGCATTTTCTGTAGTGTAGTGGTTATCACGTTCGCTTAACACGCGAAAGGTCACCGGTTCGAAACCGGGTGGAAACAGTGCTGTTTGACACATTCAGTAAGAACTGTATTTATAACAGTGAATAGTTGCTTTCATAAATGCCTTATTTTGGAAATTCAAATAAATGATGTGAATATCAGTAAAATTTGGTTTAGTCCTTGCAAAAATCACATGCAGCAGTTTCTGTAGTGTAGTGGTTATCATGTTCGCTTAACACGCGAAAGGTCCCCCGGTTCAAAACCGGGTGGAAACAGTGCATTCTTTCATAAATGCCTTATTTTGGAAATTCAAAAACATGCAGTGAATATCAGTAAAATTTGGTTTAGTCCTTGCAAAAATCACATGTGGCAGTTTCTGTAGTGTAGTGGTTATCACGTTCGCTTTACACGCGAAAGGTCCCCGGTTCGAAACCGGGTGGAAACAGTGCTCTTTGACACATTCAGTAAGAACTGTATTTATAACAGAGAATAATAATATTTTGGAAATTCAAATACATGCAGTGAATAGCAGTAAAATTTGGTTTAGTCCTTGCAAAAATCACATGTGGCAGTTTCTGTAGTGTAGTGGTTATCACGTTCGCTTTACACGCGAAAGGTCCCCGGTTCGAAACCGGGTGGAAACAGTGCTCTTTGACACATTCAGTAAGAACTGTATTTATAACAGTGAATAGTTGCTTTCATAAATGCCTTGTTTTGGAAATTCAAAGACATGCAGTGAATATCAGTAAAATTTGGTTTAGTCCTTGCAAAAATAATACGCGGCAGTTTCTGTAGTGTAGTGGTTATCATGTTCGCTTTACACACGAAAGGTCCCCAGTTCGAAACCGGTTGGAAACAGTGCTCTTTGACACATTCAGTAAGAACTGTATTTATAACAGTGAATAGTTGCTTTCATAAGTGCCTTATTTAGGAAATTCAAAGACATGCAGTGAATATCAGTAAAATTTGGTTTAGTCCTTGCAAAAATCACATGCGGCAGTTTCTGTAGTGTAGTGGTTATCACGTTTGCTTAACACGCGAAAGGTCCCCGGTCAAAACCGGGTGGAAACAGTGCTTTCTTTCATAAATGCCTTATTTTGGAAATTCAAATACATGCAGTGAATATCAGTAAAATTTGGTTTAGTCCTTGCAAAAACCACATGCAGCAGTTTCTGTAGTGTAGTGGTTATCACGTTCGCTTTCCACGCGAAAGGTCCCCGGTTCAAAACCGGGTGGAAACAGTGCTCTTTGACACATTCAGTAAGAACTGTATTTATAACAGTGAATAGTTGCTTTCATAAATGCCTTATTTTGGAAATTCAAAGACATGCAGTGAATATCAGTAAAATTTGGTTTAGTCCTTGCAAAAATCACATGCGGCAGTTTCTGTAGTGTAGTGGTTATCACTTTCGCTTTACACGCGAAAGGTCCCCGGTTTGAAACCGGGTGGAAACAGTGCTCTTTGACACATTCAGTAAGAACTGTATTTATAACAGTGAATAGTTGCTTTCATAAAAGCCTTATTTTGGAAATTCAAAGACATGCAGTGAATATCAGTAAAATTTGGTTTAGTCCTTGCAAAAATCACATGCAGCAGTTTCTGTAGTGTAGTGGTTATCATGTTCGCTTAACACGCGAAAGGTCCCCCGGTTCAAAACCGGGTGGAAACAGTGCATTCTTTCATAAATGCCTTATTTTGGAAATTCAAAAACATGCAGTGAATATCAGTAAAATTTGGTTTAGTCCTTGCAAAAATCACATGTGGCAGTTTCTGTAGTGTAGTGGTTATCACGTTCGCTTTACACGCGAAAGGTCCCCGGTTCGAAACCGGGTGGAAACAGTGCTCTTTGACACATTCAGTAAGAACTGTATTTATAACAGAGAATAATAATATTTTGGAAATTCAAATACATGCAGTGAATAGCAGTAAAATTTGGTTTAGTCCTTGCAAAAATCACATGTGGCAGTTTCTGTAGTGTAGTGGTTATCACGTTCGCTTTACACGCGAAAGGTCCCCGGTTCGAAACCGGGTGGAAACAGTGCTCTTTGACACATTCAGTAAGAACTGTATTTATAACAGTGAATAGTTGCTTTCATAAATGCCTTGTTTTGGAAATTCAAAGACATGCAGTGAATATCAGTAAAATTTGGTTTAGTCCTTGCAAAAATAATACGCGGCAGTTTCTGTAGTGTAGTGGTTATCATGTTCGCTTTACACACGAAAGGTCCCCAGTTCGAAACCGGTTGGAAACAGTGCTCTTTGACACATTCAGTAAGAACTGTATTTATAACAGTGAATAGTTGCTTTCATAAGTGCCTTATTTAGGAAATTCAAAGACATGCAGTGAATATCAGTAAAATTTGGTTTAGTCCTTGCAAAAATCACATGCGGCAGTTTCTGTAGTGTAGTGGTTATCACGTTTGCTTAACACGCGAAAGGTCCCCGGTCAAAACCGGGTGGAAACAGTGCTTTCTTTCATAAATGCCTTATTTTGGAAATTCAAATACATGCAGTGAATATCAGTAAAATTTGGTTTAGTCCTTGCAAAAACCACATGCAGCAGTTTCTGTAGTGTAGTGGTTATCACGTTCGCTTTCCACGCGAAAGGTCCCCGGTTCGAAACCGGGTGGAAACAGTGCTCTTTTCCACATTCAGAAAGAACTGTATTTCTAACAGTGAATAGTTGCTTTCATAAATGCCTTATTTTGGAAATTCAAAGACATGCAGTGAATATCAGTAAAATTTGGTTTAGTCCTTGCAAAAATCACATGCGGCAGTTTCTGTAGTGTAGTGGTTATCACTTTCGCTTTACACGCGAAAGGTCCCCGGTTTGAAACCGGGTGGAAACAGTGCTCTTTGACACATTCAGTAAGAACTGTATTTATAACAGTGAATAGTTGCTTTCATAAAAGCCTTATTTTGGAAATTCAAAGACATGCAGTGAATATCAGTAAAATTTGGTTTAGTCCTTGCAAAAATCACATGCAGCAGTTTCTGTAGTGTAGTGGTTATCACGTTCGCTTAACACGCGAAAGGTCCCTGGTTTGAAACCGGGTGGAAAAAGTGCTTTCTTTCATAAATGCCTTATTTTGGAAATTCAAATACATGCAGTGAATATCAGTAAAATTTGGTTTAGTCCTTGCAAAAACCACATGAAGCAGTTTTTGTAGAGTAGTGGTTATCACATTCGCTTCACACGCGAAAGGTCCCAGGTTCGAAACCGGGTGGAAACAGTGCTCTTTGACACATTCAGTAAGAACTCTATTCATAACAGTGAATAGTTGCTTTCATAAATGCCTTATTTTGGAAATTCAAAGACATGAATTGAATATCAGTAAAATTTGGTTTAGTCCTTGCAAGAATCACATGCAGCAGTTTCTGTAGTGTAGTGGTTATCACGTTTGCTTAACACGCGAAAGGTCCCCGGTTCGAAACCGGGTGTAAACAGTGCTGTTTAACACATTCAGTAAGAACTGTATTTATCACAGTGAATAGTTGCTTTCATAAATGCCTTATTTTGGAAATTCAAATAAATGATGTGAATATCAGTAAAATTTGGTTTAGTCCTTGAAAAACCACAAGCAGCAGTTTCTGTAGTGTAGTGGTTATCACATTCGCTTCACACGCGAAAAGTCCCCGGTTCGAAACCGGGTGGAAACAGTGCTCTTTGACACATTCAGTAAGAACTGTATTTATAACAGTGAATAGTTGCTTTCTTAAATGCCTTATTTTGGAAATTCAAAGACATGCAGTGAATATCAGTAAAATTTGGTTTAGTCCTTGCAAAAATCATATGAGGCAGTTTCTGTAGTGTAGTGGTTATCACGTTCGCTTTACACGCGAAAGGTCACAGGTTCGAAACCGGGTGGAAACAGTGCTCTTTGACACATTCAGTAAGAACTGTATTTATAACAGTGAATAGTTGCTTTCATAAATGCCTTATTTTGGAAATTCAAATACATGCAGTGAATAGCAGTAAAATTTGGTTTAGTCCTTGCAAAAATCACGTGCGGCAGTTTCTGTAGTGTAGTGGTTATCACGTTCGCTTTACACGCGAAAGGTCCCTGGTTCGAAACCGGGTGGAAACAGTGCTCTTTGACACATTCAGTAAGAACTGTATTTATAACAGTGAATAGTTGCTTTCATAAATGCCTTATTTTGGAAATTCAAAGACATGCAGTGAATATCAGTAAAATTTGGTTTAGTCCTTGCAAAAATCATATGCGGCAGTTTCTGTAGTGTAGTGTTTATCACGTTCGCTTTACACGCGAAAGGTCCCCGGTTCGAAACCGGGTGGAAACAGTGCTCTTTGACACATTCAGTAAGAACTGTATTTATAACAGTGAATAGTTGCTTTCATAAATGCCTGATTTTGGAAATTCAAAGACATGCAGTGAATATCAGTAAAATTTGGTTTAGTCCTTGCAAAAATCACATGCAGCATTTTCTGTAGTGTAGTGGTTATCACGTTCGCTTAACACGCGAAAGGTCACCGGTTCGAAACCGGGTGGAAACAGTGCTCTTTGACACATTCAGTAAGAACTGTATTTATAACAGTGAATAGTTGCTTTCATAAATGCCTTATTTTGGAAATTCAAATAAATGATGTGAATATCAGTAAAATTTGGTTTAGTCCTTGCAAAAATCACATGCAGCAGTTTCTGTAGTGTAGTGGTTATCACGTTCGCTTCACACGCGAAAGGTCCCCCGGTTCAAAACCGGGTGGAAACAGTGCATTCTTTCATAAATGCCTTATTTTGGAAATTCAAAAACATGCAGTGAATATCAGTAAAATTTGGTTTAGTCCTTGCAAAAACCACATGCAGCAGTTTCTGTAGTGTAGTGGTTATCTCATTTGCTTCACACGCGAAAGGTCCCCGGTTCGAAACCGGGTGGAAACAGTGCTCTTTGACACATTCAGTAAGAACTGTATTTATAACAGAGAATAATAATATTTTGGAAATTCAAATACATGCAGTGAATAGCAGTAAAATTTGGTTTAGTCCTTGCAAAAATCACATGTGGCAGTTTCTGTAGTGTAGTGGTTATCGCGTTCGCTTTACACGCGAAAGGTCCCCGGTTCGAAACCGGGTGGAAACAGTGCTCTTTGACACATTCAGTAAGAACTGTATTTATAACAGTGAATAGTTGCTTTCATAAATGCCTTATTTTGGAAATTCAAAGACATGCAGTGAATATCAGTAAAATTTGGTTTAGTCCTTGCAAAAATAATACGCGGCAGTTTCTGTAGTGTAGTGGTTATCATGTTCGCTTTACACACGAAAGGTCCCCAGTTCGAAACCGGTTGGAAACAGTGCTCTTTGACACATTCAGTAAGAACTGTATTTATAACAGTGAATAGTTGCTTTCATAAGTGCCTTATTTAGGAAATTCAAAGACATGCAGTGAATATCAGTAAAATTTGGTTTAGTCCTTGCAAAAATCACATGCAGCAGTTTCTGTAGTGTAGTGGTTATCACGTTCGCTTAACACGCGAAAGGTCCCCGGTTCGAAACCGGGTGGAAACAGTGTTCTTTGACACATTCAGTAAGAACTGTATTTATAACAGTGAATAGTTGCTTTCATAAATGCCTTATTTTGGAAATTCAAATAAATGATGTGAATATCAGTAAAATTTGGTTTAGTCCTTGCAAAAACCACATGCAGCAGTTTCTGTAGTGTAGTGGTTATCACATTCGCTTCACACGCGAAAGGTCACCGGTTCGAAACCGGGTGGAAACAGTGATCTTTGACACATTCAGTAAGAACTGTATTTATAACAGTGAATAGTTGCTTTCATAAATGCCTTATTTTGGAAATTCAAATAAATGATGTGAATATCAGTAAAATTTGGTTTAGTCCTTGCAAAAATCACATGCAGCAGTTTCTGTAGTGTAGTGGTTATCACGTTTGCTTAACACGCGAAAGGTCCCCGGTCAAAACCGGGTGGAAACAGTGCTTTCTTTCATAAATGCCTTATTTTGGAAATTCAAATACATGCAGTGAATATCAGTAAAATTTGGTTTAGTCCTTGCAAAAACCACATGCAGCAGTTTCTGTAGTGTAGTGGTTATCACGTTCGCTTCACACGCGGAAGGTCCCCGGTTCAAAACCGGGTGGAAACAGTGCATTCTTTCATAAATGCCTTATTTTGGAAATTCAAAAACATGCAGTGAATATCAGTAAAATTTGGTTTAGTCCTTGCAAAAACCACATGCAGCAGTTTCTGTAGTGTAGTGGTTATCACATTTGCTTCACACGCGAAAGGTCCCCGGTTCGAAACCGGGTGGAAACAGTGCTCTTTGACACATTCAGTAAGAACTGTATTTATAACAGAGAATAATAATATTTTGGAAATTCAAATACATGCAGTGAATAGCAGTAAAATTTGGTTTAGTCCTTGCAAAAAGCACATGCGGCAGTTTCTGTAGTGTAGTGGTTATCACGTTCGCTTTACACGCGAAAGGTCCCCGGTTCGAAACCGGGTGGAAACAGTGCTCTTTGACACATTCAGTACGAACTGTATTTATAACAGTGAATAGTTGCTTTCATAAATGCCTTATTTTGGAAATTCAAAGACATGCAGTGAATATCAGTAAAATTTGGTTTAGTCCTTGCAAAAATAATACGTGGCAGTTTCTGTAGTGTAGTGGTTATCATGTTCGCTTTACACACGAAAGGTCCCCAGTTCGAAACCGGGTGGAAACAGTGCTCTTTGACACATTCAGTAAGAACTGTATTTATAACAGTGAATAGTTGCTTTCATAAGTGCCTTATTTAGGAAATTCAAAGACATGCAGTGAATATCAGTAAAATTTGGTTTAGTCCTTGCAAAAATCACATGCAGCAGTTTCTGTAGTGTAGTGGTTATCACGTTCGCTTAACACGCGAAAGGTCCCCGGTTCGAAACCGGGTGGAAACAGTGCTCTTTGACACATTCAGTAAGAACTGTATTTATAACAGTGAATAGTTGCTTTCATAAATGCCTTATTTTGGAAATTCAAATAAATGATGTGAATATCAGTAAAATTTGGTTTAGTCCTTGCAAAAACCACATGCAGCAGTTTCTGTAGTGTAGTGGTTATCACATTCGCTTCACACGCGAAAGGTCCCCGGTTCGAAACCGGGTGGAAACAGTGATCTTTGGCACATTCAGTACGAACTGTATTTATAACAGTGAATAGTTGCTTTCATAAATGCCTTATTTTGGAAATTCAAATAAATGATGTGAATATCAGTAAAATTTGGTTTAGTCCTTGCAAAAATCACATGCAGCAGTTTCTGTAGTGTAGTGGTTATCACGTTTGCTTCACACGCGAAAGGTCCCCGGTCAAAACCGGGTGGAAACAGTGCTTTCTTTCATAAATGCCTTATTTTGGAAATTCAAATACATGCAGTGAATATCAGTAAAATTTGGTTTAGTCCTTGCAAAAACCACATGCAGCAGTTTCTGTAGTGTAGTGGTTATCACGTTCGCTTCACACGCGAAAGGTCCCCGGTTCAAAACCGGGTGGAAACAGTGCATTCTTTCATAAATGCCTTATTTAGGAAATTCAAAAACATGCAGTGAATATCAGTAAAATTTGGTTTAGTCCTTGCAAAAACCACATGCAGCAGTTTCTGTAGTGTAGTGGTTATCACATTTGCTTCACACGCGAAAGGTCCCCGGTTCGAAACCGGGTGGAAACAGTGCTCTTTGACACATTCAGTAAGAACTGTATTTATAACAGAGAATAATAATATTTTGGAAATTCAAATACATGCAGTGAATAGCAGTAAAATTTGGTTTAGTCCTTGCAAAAAGCACATGCGGCAGTTTCTGTAGTGTAGTGGTTTTCACGTTCGCTTTACATGCGAAAGGTCCCCGGTTCGAAACCGGGTGGAAACAGTGCTCTTTGACACATTCAGTAAGAACTGTATTTATAACAGTGAATAGTTGCTTTCATAAATGCTTTATTTTGAAATTCAAATAAATGATGTGAATATCAGTAAAATTTGGTTTAGTCCTTGCAAAAATCACATGCGGCAGTTTCTGTAGTGTAGTGGTTATCACGTTCGCTTAACACGCGAAAGGTCCCTGGTTTGAAACCGGGTGGAAAAAGTGCTTTCTTTCATAAATGCCTTATATTGGAAATTCAAATACATGCAGTGAATATCAGTAAAATTTGGTTTAGTCCTTGCAAAAACCACATGCAGCGATTTCTGTAATGTAGTGGTTATCACATTCGCTTCACACGCGAAAGGTCCCCGGTTCGAAACCGGGTAGAAACAGTGCTCTTTGACACATTCAGTAAGAACTGTATTTATAACAGTGAATAGTTGCTTTCATAAATGCCTTATTTTGGAAATTCAAAGACATGCAGTGAATATCAGTAAAATTTGGTTTAGTCCTTGCAAAAATCACATGCGGCAGTTTCTGTAGTGTAGTGGTTATCACGTTCGCTTTACACGCGAAAGGTCACCGGGTGGAAACAGTGCTCTTTGACACATTCAGTAAGAACTGTATTCATAACAGTGAATAGTTGCTTTCATAAATGCCTTATTTTGGAAATTCAAAGACATGCAGTGAATATCAGTAAAATTTGGTTTAGTCCTTGCAAAAATCACATGCGGCAGTTTCTGTAGTGTAGTGGTTATCACGTTCGCTTTACACGCGAAAGGTCCCCGGGTGGAAACAGTGCTCTTTGACACATTCAGTAAGAACTGTATTCATAACAGTGAATAGTTGCTTTCATAAATGCCTTATTTTGGAAATTCAAAGACATGCAGTGAATATCAGTCAAATTTGGTTTAGTCCTTGCAAAAATCACATGCGGCAGTTTCTGTAGTGTAGTGGTTATCACGTTCGCTTAACACGCGAAAGGTCCCCGGTTCAAAACCGGGTGGAAACAGTGCATTCTTTCATAAATGCCTTATTTTGGAAATTCAAAAACATGCAGTGAATATCAGTCAAATTTGGTTTAGTCCTTGCAAAAACCACATGCAGCAGTTTCTGTAGTGTAGTGGTTATCACATTCGCTTCACACGCGAAAGGTCCCCGGTTCGAAACCGGGTGGAAACAGTGCTCTTTGACACATTCAGTAAGAACTGTATTTATAACAGAGAATAATAATATTTTGGAAATTCAAATACATGCAGTGAATAGCAGTAAAATTTGGTTTAGTCCTTGCAAAAAGCACATACGGCAGTTTCTGTAGTGTAGTGGTTTTCACGTTCGCTTTACACGCGAAAGGTCCCCGGTTCGAAACCGGGTGGAAACAGTGCTCTTTGACACATTCAGTAAGAACTGTATTTATAACAGTGAATAGTTGCTTTCATAAATGCCTTATTTTGGAAATTCAAAGACATGCAGTGAATATCAGTCAAATTTGGTTTAGTCCTTGCAAAAATCACATGCGGCAGTTTCTGTAGTGTAGTGGTTATCACGTTCGCTTAACACGCGAAAGGTCCCTGGTTTGAAACCGGGTGGAAAAAGTGCTTTCTTTCATAAATGCCTTATATTGGAAATTCAAATACATGCAGTGAATATCAGTAAAATTTGGTTTAGTCCTTGCAAAAACCACATGCAGCGATTTCTGTAATGTAGTGGTTATCACATTCGCTTCACACGCGAAAGGTCCCCGGTTCGAAACCGGGTAGAAACAGTGCTCTTTGACACATTCAGTAAGAACTGTATTTATAACAGTGAATAGTTGCTTTCATAAATGCCTTATTTTGGAAATTCAAAGACATGCAGTGAATATCAGTAAAATTTGGTTTAGTCCTTGCAAAAATCACATGCGGCAGTTTCTGTAGTGTAGTGGTTATCACGTTCGCTTTACACGCGAAAGGTCACCGGGTGGAAACAGTGCTCTTTGACACATTCAGTAAGAACTGTATTCATAACAGTGAATAGTTGCTTTCATAAATGCCTTATTTTGGAAATTCAAAGACATGCAGTGAATATCAGTAAAATTTGGTTTAGTCCTTGCAAAAATCACATGCGGCAGTTTCTGTAGTGTAGTGGTTATCACGTTCGCTTTACACGCGAAAGGTCCCCGGGTGGAAACAGTGCTCTTTGACACATTCAGTAAGAACTGTATTCATAACAGTGAATAGTTGCTTTCATAAATGCCTTATTTTGGAAATTCAAAGACATGCAGTGAATATCAGTAAAATTTGGTTTAGTCCTTGCAAAAATCACATGCGGCAGTTTCTGTAGTGTAGTGGTTATCACATTCGCTTAACACGCGAAAGGTCCCCAGTTCAAAACCGGGTGGAAACAGTGCATTCTTTCATAAATGCCTTATTTTGGAAATTCAAAAACATGCAGTGAATATCAGTAAAATTTGGTTTAGTCCTTGCAAAAACCACATGCTGCAGTTTCTGTAGTGTAGTGGTTATCACATTTGCTTCACACGCGAAAGGTCCCCGGTTCGAAACCGGGTGGAAACAGTGCTCTTTGACACATTCAGTAAGAACTGTATTTATAACAGAGAATAATAATATTTTGGAAATTCAAATACATGCAGTGAATAGCAGTAAAATTTGGTTTAGTCCTTGCAAACAGCACATACGGCAGTTTCTGTAGTGTAGTGGTTTTCACGTTCGCTTTACACGCGAAAGGTCCCCGGTTCGAAACCGGGTGGAAACAGTGCTCTTTGACACATTCAGTAAGAACTGTATTTATAACAGTGAATAGTTGCTTTCATAAATGCTTTATTTTGAAATTCAAATAAATGATGTGAATATCAGTAAAATTTGGTTTAGTCCTTGCAAAAATCACATGCGGCAGTTTCTGTAGTGTAGTGGTTATCACGTTCGCTTAACACGCGAAAGGTCCCTGGTTTGAAACCGGGTGGAAAAAGTGCTTTCTTTCATAAATGCCTTATATTGGAAATTCAAATACATGCAGTGAATATCAGTAAAATTTGGTTTAGTCCTTGCAAAAACCACATGCAGCGATTTCTGTAATGTAGTGGTTATCACATTCGCTTCACACGCGAAAGGTCCCCGGTTCGAAACCGGGTAGAAACAGTGCTCTTTGACACATTCAGTAAGAACTGTATTTATAACAGTGAATAGTTGCTTTCATAAATGCCTTATTTTGGAAATTCAAAGACATGCAGTGAATATCAGTAAAATTTGGTTTAGTCCTTGCAAAAATCACATGCGGCAGTTTCTGTAGTGTAGTGGTTATCACGTTCGCTTTACACGCGAAAGGTCACCGGGTGGAAACAGTGCTCTTTGACACATTCAGTAAGAACTGTATTCATAACAGTGAATAGTTGCTTTCATAAATGCCTTATTTTGGAAATTCAAAGACATGCAGTGAATATCAGTAAAATTTGGTTTAGTCCTTGCAAAAATCACATGCGGCAGTTTCTGTAGTGTAGTGGTTATCACGTTCGCTTTACACGCGAAAGGTCCCCGGGTGGAAACAGTGCTCTTTGACACATTCAGTAAGAACTGTATTCATAACAGTGAATAGTTGCTTTCATAAATGCCTTATTTTGGAAATTCAAAGACATGCAGTGAATATCAGTCAAATTTGGTTTAGTCCTTGCAAAAATCACATGCGGCAGTTTCTGTAGTGTAGTGGTTATCACGTTCGCTTAACACGCGAAAGGTCCCCGGTTCAAAACCGGGTGGAAACAGTGCATTCTTTCATAAATGCCTTATTTTGGAAATTCAAAAACATGCAGTGAATATCAGTAAAATTTGGTTTAGTCCTTGCAAAAACCACATGCAGCAGTTTCTGTAGTGTAGTGGTTATCACATTCGCTTCACACGCGAAAGGTCCCCGGTTCGAAACCGGGTGGAAACAGTGCTCTTTGACACATTCAGTAAGAACTGTATTTATAACAGAGAATAATAATATTTTGGAAATTCAAATACATGCAGTGAATAGCAGTAAAATTTGGTTTAGTCCTTGCAAAAAGCACATACGGCAGTTTCTGTAGTGTAGTGGTTTTCACGTTCGCTTTACACGCGAAAGGTCCCCGGTTCGAAACCGGGTGGAAACAGTGCTCTTTGACACATTCAGTAAGAACTGTATTTATAACAGTGAATAGTTGCTTTCATAAATGCCTTATTTTGGAAATTCAAAGACATGCAGTGAATATCAGTCAAATTTGGTTTAGTCCTTGCAAAAATCACATGCGGCAGTTTCTGTAGTGTAGTGGTTATCACGTTCGCTTAACACGCGAAAGGTCCCTGGTTTGAAACCGGGTGGAAAAAGTGCTTTCTTTCATAAATGCCTTATATTGGAAATTCAAATACATGCAGTGAATATCAGTAAAATTTGGTTTAGTCCTTGCAAAAACCACATGCAGCGATTTCTGTAATGTAGTGGTTATCACATTCGCTTCACACGCGAAAGGTCCCCGGTTCGAAACCGGGTAGAAACAGTGCTCTTTGACACATTCAGTAAGAACTGTATTTATAACAGTGAATAGTTGCTTTCATAAATGCCTTATTTTGGAAATTCAAAGACATGCAGTGAATATCAGTAAAATTTGGTTTAGTCCTTGCAAAAATCACATGCGGCAGTTTCTGTAGTGTAGTGGTTATCACGTTCGCTTTACACGCGAAAGGTCACCGGGTGGAAACAGTGCTCTTTGACACATTCAGTAAGAACTGTATTCATAACAGTGAATAGTTGCTTTCATAAATGCCTTATTTTGGAAATTCAAAGACATGCAGTGAATATCAGTAAAATTTGGTTTAGTCCTTGCAAAAATCACATGCGGCAGTTTCTGTAGTGTAGTGGTTATCACGTTCGCTTTACACGCGAAAGGTCCCCGGGTGGAAACAGTGCTCTTTGACACATTCAGTAAGAACTGTATTCATAACAGTGAATAGTTGCTTTCATAAATGCCTTATTTTGGAAATTCAAAGACATGCAGTGAATATCAGTAAAATTTGGTTTAGTCCTTGCAAAAATCACATGCGGCAGTTTCTGTAGTGTAGTGGTTATCACGTTCGCTTAACACGCGAAAGGTCCCCGGTTCAAAACCGGGTGGAAACAGTGCATTCTTTCATAAATGCCTTATTTTGGAAATTCAAAAACATGCAGTGAATATCAGTAAAATTTGGTTTAGTCCTTGCAAAAACCACATGCTGCAGTTTCTGTAGTGTAGTGGTTATCACATTCGCTTCACACGCGAAAGGTCCCCGGTTCGAAACCGGGTGGAAACAGTGCTCTTTGACACATTCAGTAAGAACTGTATTTATAACAGAGAATAATAATATTTTGGAAATTCAAATACATGCAGTGAATAGCAGTAAAATTTGGTTTAGTCCTTGCAAACAGCACATACGGCAGTTTCTGTAGTGTAGTGGTTTTCACGTTCGCTTTACACGCGAAAGGTCCCCGGTTCGAAACCGGGTGGAAACAGTACTCTTTGACACATTCAGTAAGAACTGTATTTATAACAGTGAATAGTTGCTTTCATAAATGCCTTATTTTGGAAATTCAAAGACATGCAGTGAATATCAGTCAAATTTGGTTTAGTCCTTGCAGAAAACTCATGCAGCAGTTTCTGTAGTGTAGTGGTTATCACGTTCGCTTAACACGTGAAAGGTCCCCGGTTCAAAACCGGGTGGAAACAGTGCTCTTTGACACATTCAGTAAGAACTGTATTTATAACAGTGAATAGTTGCTTTCATAAATGCCTTATTTTGGAAATTCAAAGACATGCAGTGAATATCAGTAAAATTTGGTTTAGTCCTTGCAAAAATCACATGCGGCAGTTTCTGTAGTGTAGTGGTTATCACGTTCGCTTTACACGCGAAAGGTCCCCGGGTGGAAACAGTGCTCTTTGACACATTCAGTAAGAACTGTATTTATAACAGTGAATAGTTGCTTTCATAAATGCCTTATTTTGGAAATTCAAAGACATGCAGTGAATATCAGTAAAATTTGGTTTAGTCCTTGCAAAAATCACATGCGGCAGTTTCTGTAGTGTAGTGGTTATCACGTTCGCTTTACACGCGAAAGGTCCCCGGGTGGAAACAGTGCTCTTTGACACATTCAGTAAGAACTGTATTCATAACAGTGAATAGTTGCTTTCATAAATGCCTTATTTTGGAAATTCAAAGACATGCAGTGAATATCAGTAAAATTTGGTTTAGTCCTTGCAAAAATCACATGCGGCAGTTTCTGTAGTGTAGTGGTTATCACTTTCGCTTAACACGCGAAAGGTCCCCGGTTCGAAACCGGGTGGAAACAGTGCTCTTTGACACATTCAGTAAGGACTGTATTTATAACAGAGAATAATAATATTTTGGAAATTCAAATACATGCAGTGAATAGCAGTAAAATTTGGTTTAGTCCTTGCAAAAAGCACATGCGGCAGTTTCTGTAGTGTAGTGGTTTTCACGTTCGCTTTACACGCGAAAGGTCCCCGGTTCGAAACCGTGTGGAAACAGTGCTCTTTGACACATTCAGTAAGAACTGTATTTATAACAGTGAATAGTTGCTTTCATAAATGCCTTATTTTGGAAATTCAAAAACATGCAGTGAATATCAGTAAAATTTGGTTTAGTCCTTGCAAAAACCACATGCAGCAGTTTCTGTAGTGTAGTGGTTATCACATTCGCTTCACACGCGAAAGGTCCCCGGTTCGAAACCGGGTGGAAACAGTGCTCTTTGACACATTCAGTAAGAACTGTATTTATAACAGAGAATAATAATATTTTGGAAATTCAAATACATGCAGTGAATAGCAGTAAAATTTGGTTTAGTCCTTGCAAAAAGCACATGCGGCAGTTTCTGTAGTGTAGTGGTTTTCACGTTCGCTTTACACGCGAAAGGTCCCCGGTTCGAAACCGGGTGGAAACAGTGCTCTTTGACACATTCAGTAAGAACTGTATTTATAACAGTGAATAGTTGCTTTCATAAATGCCTTATTTTGGAAATTCAAAGACATGCAGTGAATATCAGTAAAATTTGGTTTAGTCCTTGCAGAAATCGCATGCAGCAGTTTCTGTAGTGTAGTGGTTATCACGTTCGCTTAACATGCGAAAGGTCCCCGGTTCAAAACCGGGTGGAAACAGTGCTCTTTGACACATTCAGTAAGAACTGTATTTATAACAGTGAATAGTTGCTTTCATAAATGCTTTATTTTGAAATTCAAATAAATGATGTGAATATCAGTAAAATTTGGTTTAGTCCTTGCAAAAATCACATGCGGCAGTTTCTGTAGTGTAGTGGTTATCACGTTCGCTTAACACGCGAAAGGTCCCTGGTTTGAAACCTGGTGGGAAAAGTGCTTTCTTTCATAAATGCCTTATATTGGAAATTCAAATACATGCAGTGAATATCAGTAAAATTTGGTTTAGTCCTTGCAAAAACCACATGCAGCGATTTCTGTAATGTAGTGGTTATCACATTCGCTTCACACGCGAAAGGTCCCCGGTTCGAAACCGGGTGGAAACAGTGCTCTTTGACACATTCAGTAAGAACTGTATTTATAACAGATAATAATATTTTGGAAATTCAAATACATGCAGTGAATAGCAGTAAAATTTGGTTTAGTCCTTGCAAAAACCACATGCAGCAGTTTCTGTAGTGTAGTGGTTATCACATTTGCTTCACACGCGAAAGGTCCCCGGTTCGAAACCGGGTGGAAACAGTGCTCTTTGACACATTCAGTAAGAACTGTATTTATAACAGTGAATAGTTGCTTTCATAAATGCCTTATTTTGGAAATTCAAATAAATGATGTGAATATCAGTAAAATTTGGTTTAGTCCTTGCAAAAATCACATGCAGCAGTTTCTGTAGTGTAGTGGTTATCACGTTCGCTTAACACGCGAAAGGTCCCCGGTTCGAAACCGGGTGGAAACAGTGAATTCTTTCATAAATGCCTTATTTTGGAAATTCAAATAAATGATGTGAATATCAGTAAAATTTGGTTTAGTCCTTGCAAAAATCACATGCAGCAGTTTCGGTAGTGTAGTGGTTATCACATTCTCTTCACACGCGAAAGGTCCCTGGTTCGAAACCGGGTGGAAACAGTGCTCTTTGACACATTCAGTAAGAACTGTATTTATAACAGATAATAATATTTTGGAAATTCAAATACATGCAGTGAATAGCAGTAAAATTTGGTTTAGTCCTTGCAAAAACCACATGCAGCAGTTTCTGTAGTGAAGTGGTTATCACATTTGCTTCACACGCGAAAGGTCCCCGGTTCGAAACCGGGTGGAAACAGTGCTCTTTGACACATTCAGTAAGAACTGTATTTATAACAGTGAATAGTTGCTTTCATAAATGCCTTATTTTGGAAATTCAAAGACATGCAGTGAATATCAGTAAAATTTGGTTTAGTCCTTGCAAAAATCACATGCAGCAGTTTCTGTAGTGTAGTGGTTATCACGTTCGCTTAACACGCGAAAGGTCCCTGGTTTGAAACCGGGTGGAAAAAGTGCTTTCTTTCATAAATGCCTTATTTTGGAAATTCAAATACATGCAGTGAATATCAGTAAAATTTGGTTTAGTCCTTGCAAAAACCACATGAAGCAGTTTCTGTAGTGTAGTGGTTATCACGTTCGCTTAACACGCAAAAGGTCCCCGGTTCGAAACCGGGTGGAAACAGTGCTCTTTGACACATTCAGTAAGAACTGTAATTATAACAGTAAATAGTTGCTTTCATAAATGCCTTATTTTGGAAATTCAAATAAATGATGTGAATATCAGTAAAATTTGGTTTAGTCCTTGCAAAAATCACATGCGGCAGTTTCTGTAGTGTAGTGGTTATCACGTTCGCTTAACACGCGAAAGGTCCCTGGTTTGAAACCGGGTGGAAAAAGTGCTTTCTTTCATAAATGCCTTATATTGGAAATTCAAATACATGCAGAGAATATCAGTAAAATTTGGTTTAGTCCTTGCAAAAACCACATGCAGCGATTTCTGTAATGTAGTGGTTATCACATTCGCTTCACACGCGAAAGGTCCGCGGTTCGAAACCGGGTGGAAACAGTGCTCTTTGACACATTCAGTAAGAACTGTATTTATAACAGATAATAATATTTTGGAAATTCAAATACATGCAGTGAATAGCAGTAAAATTTGGTTTAGTCCTTGCAAAATTCACATGCGGCAGTTTCTGTAGTGTAGTGGTTATCACGTTCGCTTTACACGCGAAAGGTCCCCGGTTCGAAACCGGGTGGAAACAGTGCATTCTTTCATAAATGCCTTATTTTGGAAATTCAAATACATGCAGTGAATATCAGTAAAATTTGGTTTAGTACTTGCAAAAATCACATGCGGCAGTTTCTGTAGTGTAGTGGTTATCACGTTCGCTTTACACGCGAAAGGTCCCCGGTTCGAAACCGGGTGGAAACAGTGCTCTTTGACACATTCAGTAAGAACTGTATTTATAACAGTGAATAGTTGCTTTCATAAATGCCTTATTTTGGAAATTCAAATAAATGATGTGAATATCAGTAAAACATGCAGCAGTTTCTGTAGTGTAGTGGTTATCACGTTCGCTTAACACGCGAAAGGTCCCCGGTTCGAAACCGGGTGGAAACAGTGCTCTTTGACACATTCAGTAAGAACTGTATTTATAACAGTAAATAGTTGCTTTCATAAATGCCTTATTTTGGAAATTCAAATAAATGATGTGAATATCAGTAAAATTTGGTTTAGTCCTTGCAAAAATCACATGCAGTAGTTTCTGTAGTGTAGTGGTTATCACGTTCGCCTCACACGCGAAAGGTCCCCGGTTCGAAACCGGGTGGAAACAGTGCTCTTTGACACATTCAGTAAGAACTGTATTTATAACAGTGAATAGTTGCTTTCATAAATGCCTTATTTTGGAAATTCAAAGACATGCAGTGAATATCAGTAAAATTTGGTTTAGTCCTTGCAAAAAACACATGCAGCAGTTTCTGTAGTGTAGTGGTTATCACGTTCGCTTAACACGCGAAAGGTCCCTGGTTTGAAACCGGGTGGAAAAAGTGCTTTCTTTCATAAATGCCTTATTTTGGAAATTCAAATACATGCAGTGAATATCAGTAAAATTTGGTTTAGTCCTTGCAAAAACCACATGAAGCAGTTTCTGTAGTGTAGTGGTTATCACGTTCGCTTAACACGTGAAAGGTCCCCGGTTCGAAACCGGGTGGAAACAGTGCTCTTTGACACATTCAGTAAGAACTGTATTTATAACAGTAAATAGTTGCTTTCATAAATGCCTTATTTTGGAAATTCAAATAAATGATGTGAATATCAGTAAAATTTGGTTTAGTCCTTGCAAAAATCACATGCAGTAGTTTCTGTAGTGTAGTGGTTATCACATTCGCTTCACACGCGAAAGGTCCCCGGTTCGAAACCGGGTGGGAACAGTGCTCTTTGACACATTCAGTAAGAACTGTATTTATAACAGATAATAATATTTTGGAAATTCAAATACATGCAGTGAATAGCAGTAAAATTTGGTTTAGTACTTGCAAAAATCACATGCGGCAGTTTCTGTAGGGTTGTGGTTATCACGTTCGCTTTACACGCGAAAGGTCCCCGGTTCGAAACCGGGTGGAAACAGTGCTCTTTGACACATTCAGTAAGAACTGTATTTATAACAGTGAATAGTTGCTTTCATAAATGCCTTATTTTGGAAATTCAAATAAATGATGTGAATATCAGTAAAACATGCAGCTGTTTCTGTAGTGTAGTGGTTATCAAGTTCGCTTAACATGCGAAAGGTCCGCGGTTCGAAACCGGGTGGAAACAGTGCTCTTTGACACATTCATTAAGAACTGTATTTATAACAGTAAATAGTTGCTTTCATAAATGCCTTATTTTGGAAATTCAAATAAATTATGTGAATATCAGTAAAATTTGGTTTAGTCCTTGCAAAAATCACATGCAGTAGTTTCTGTAGTGTAGTGGTTATCACATTCGCTTCACACGCGAAAGGTCCCCGGTTTGAAACCGGGTGGAAACAGTGCTCTTTGACACATTCAGTAAGAACTGTATTTATAACAGTGAATAGTTGCTTTCATAATTGCCTTATTTTGGAAATTCAAAGACATGCAGTGAATATCAGTAAAATTTGGTTTAGTCCTTGCAAAAATCACATGCAGCAGTTTCTGTAGTGTAGTGGTTATCACGTTCGCTTAACACGCGAAAGGTCCCGGGTTCGAAACCGGGTGGAAACAGTGCATTCTTTCGTAAATGCCTTATTTTGGAAATTCAAATACATGCAGTGAATACCAGTAAAATTTGGTTTAGTCCTTGCAAAAATCACATGCAGCAGTTTCTGTAGTGTAGTGGTTATCACGTTCGCTTAACACGCGAAAGGTCCCCGCTTCGAAAACGGGTGGAAACAGTGCTCTTTGACACATTCAGTAAGAACTGTATTTATAACAGTGAATAGTTGCTTTCATAAATGCCTTATTTTGGAAATTCAAAGACATGCAGTGAATATCAGTAAAATTTGGTTTAGTCCTTGCAAAAATCACATGCAGCAGTTTCTGTAGTGTAGTGGTTATCACGTTTGCTTCACACGCGAAAGGTCCCCGGTTCGAAACCGGGTGGAAACAGTGCTCTTTGACACATTCAGCAAGAACTGTATTTATAACAGTAAATAGTTGCTTTCATAAATGCCTTATTTTGGAAATTCAAATAAATGATGTGAATATCAGTAAAATTTGGTTTAGTCCTTGCAAAAACCACATGCAGCAGTTTCTGTAGTGTAGTGGTTATCACATTCGCTTCACACGCGAAAGGTCCCCGGTTCGAAACCGGATGGAAACAGTGCTCTTTGACACATTCAGTAAGAACTGTATTTATAACAGTGAATAGTTGCTTTCATAAATGCCTTATTTTGGAAATTCAAAGACATGCAGTGAATATCAGTAAAATTTGGTTTAGTCCTTGCAAAAACCACATGAAGCAGTTTCTGTAGTGTAGTGGTTATCACGTTCGCTTAACTTCTTGCAACTATAGGGGGTGCTGTTCCGCATTAGCATATTTGGGTCTCCAAATTAAACTGCCTCGTGCTAAATTCTTGATCGTACAATATGCATATTATTGTTATTATTGGATAGAAAACACCTTCTAGTTTCTATAGAAGTTGGAATTTTGTCTCTGAGTGGTACAGAACAATATCTACAGCACTTTTCATGACAGGGGTCAGATTTCAGAATTTTTTACCCCTGATCTGGAGTCTGTTTTTAAGGCGACAGTGAATGCTATGAAGAAACCGACACTGCCTACGTCTTCCTCTGGGTGTCTGTACGTCATCACGTTTTGAATGGAGTCTATTGCACAATCCCAGCCCATATAAAACCACAAAACGTGGGACTACCTTTCTCTCTCTCCGCGCGCCACAAGCAAGATGGGCATCGGACCTGCCTCATTCCAAATCGTTGTTTAACTAGTTAGATTTCTCCGGTCATGTTTTCAGTCGTTATAGTTGTTAAAAACATCATAATGTAGTTAATTTGAACCGTTTTATAGCAATTTATATCCGTTTAGTGCGATTTTGAGGAATTTCTTTGTCGTGCCCTTTTTAGCTTTGGAAACGTTTCGGGGTGTCGGTCGTTGGTGGTGGACATTTCGAAGGACAGAGGACATCTATCGACCAAAAGACGTTTATAACATAGAAAGGATACATTGCCCAAGAATCTGATGGAAGAACAGCTCAAAGTAACCAATATTTAATATGATAAATCGTTGTTCTGTCGAAATATTTTAAACGCATATTTCGCCATTTTGTTTGTTATCGCGTCACTTGGCGAACCCTGTATTGAAAAGTAAGGATAATTTTAAAAATGTAAGTCAGCGGTTGCATTAAGAACTAATTTGTCTTTCGATTCCTGTCAACCCTGTATTTTTTTGTCAAGTATATGATTAGCTTTCAATTAAACTAGATCACTCTGATAGATGACGTCAGACATATTGAGGCTTGATTTCCTAGTATTTTTATTGTGTAACCACGGTTTTGTATGGCTAAATATGCACCTTTTCGAACAAACTGTATATGTATGTTGTAAAATGATGTTACAGGAGTGTCATCTGAAGAATTCTGAGAAGGTTAGTGAAAAAATTAATATATTTTGGCGGTGATTACGTTATAGCGCTCTTTGGCTGGAATCGATGCTCTGGTAACGTTTGCACATGTGGTATGCTAACTTATCGATTTATTGTGTTTTCGCTGAAAAACGCTTAGAAAATCTGAAATATGGTCTGAAATCACAAAAACTGGGTCTTTCCATTGCTATGCTTTGTCTATTTTTATGAAATGTTTTATGATGAGTAAATTGGTCATACACGTTGCTCTATCTAGTAATTCTAGTCGATTTGTGATGGTCGGTGCAATTGTAAACTGTGATTTCTACCTGAAATATGCACTTTTTTCTAACAACACCTATCCTATACCATAAATATGTTATCAGACTGTCATCTGAAGAGTTTTTTTATAGGTTATTGGCTATCAATATCTTAGTTTAGCCGAATTGGTGATAGCACCTGAAGGAGTAAGAAACTGATGGAGTTAGAAAAGTGGTGTATTTTGCTAACGTGTTTAGCTAATAGATTTACATATTGTGTCTTCCCTGTAAAACATTTTAAAAATCTGAAATGGTGGCTTTATTCACAAGATCTGTATCTTTCATCTGGTGTCTTGGACTTGTGATTTAATGATATTTAGATGCTACTATCTACTTGTGAAGCTATGCTAGCTATGCTAATCAGTGTGTGGGGGGGGTGGGGGGTGATCCCGGACCCGGGGTAGAGGCTCGTGAAAGGTTAACACGCGAAAGGTCCCTGGTTCGAAACCGGGTGGAAACAGTGCTCTTTGACACATTCAGTAAGAACTGTATTTATAACAGTAAATAGTTGCTTTCATAAATGCCTTATTTTGGAAATTCAAATAAATGATGTGAATATCAGTAAAATTTGGTTTAGTCCTTGCAAAAATCACATGCAGCAGTTTCTGTAGTGTAGTGGTTATCACGTTCGCTTAACACGCGAAAGGTCCCTGGTTTGAAACCGGGTGGAAAAAGTGCTTTCTTTCATAAATGCCTTATTTTGGAAATTCAAATACATGCAGTGAATATCAGTAAAATTTGGTTTAGTCCTTGCAAAAACCACATGAAGCAGTTTCTGTAGTGTAGTGGTTATCACGTTCGCTTAACACGCGAAAGGTCCCCGGTTCGAAACCGGGTGGAAACAGTGCTCTTTCACACATTCAGTAAAAACTGTATTTATAACAGTAAATAGTTGCTTTCATAAATGCCTTATTTTGGAAATTCAAATAAATGATGTGAATATCAGTAAAATTTGGTTTAGTCCTTGCAAAAATCACATGCAGTAGTTTCTGTAGTGTAGTGGTTATCACATTCGCTTCACACGCGAAAGGTCCCCGGTTTGAAACCGGGTGGAAACAGTACTCTTTGACACATTCAGTAAGAACTGTATTTATAACAGTGAATAGTTGCTTTCATAATTGCCTTATTTTGGAAATTCAAAGACATGCAGTGAATATCAGTAAAATTTGGTTTAGTCCTTGCAAAAATCACATGCAGCAGTTTCTGTAGTGTAGTGGTTATCACGTTCGCTTAACACGCGAAAGGTCCCGGTTTCGAAACCGGGTGGAAACAGTGCATTCTTTCGTAAATGCCTTATTTTGGAAATTCAAATACATGCAGTGAATACCAGTAAAATTTGGTTTAGTCCTTGCAAAAATCACATGCAGCAGTTTCTGTAGTGTAGTGGTTATCACGTTCGCTTCACACGCGAAAGGTCCCCGCTTCGAAAACGGGTGGAAACAGTGCTCTTTGACACATTCAGTAAGAACTGTATTTATAACAGTGAATAGTTGCTTTCATAAATGCCTTATTTTGGAAATTCAAAGACATGCAGTGAATATCAGTGAAATTTGGTTTAGTCCTTGCAAAAATCACATGCAGCAGTTTCTGTAGTGTAGTGGTTATCACGTTTGCTTCACACGCGAAAGGTCCCCGGTTCGAAACCGGGTGTGAACAGTGCTCTTTGACACATTCAGCAAGAACTGTATTTATAACAGTAAATAGTTGCTTTCATAAATGCCGTATTTTGGAAATTCAAATAAATGATGTGAATATCAGTAAAACATGCAGCAGTTTCTGTAGTGTAGTGGTTATCACGTTCGCTTAACACGCGAAAGGTCCCCGGTTCGAAACCGGGTGGAAACAGTGCTCTTTGACACATTCAGTAAGAACTTTATTTATAACAGTAAATAGTTGCTTTCATAAATGCCTAATTTTGGAAATTCAAATAAATGATGTGAATATCAGTAAAATTTGGTTTAGTCCTTGCAAAAATCACATGCAGTAGTTTCTGTAGTGTAGTGGTTATCACGTTCGCTTCACAGGCGAAAGGTCCCCGGTTCGAAACCGGGTGGAAACAGTGCTCTTTGACACATTCAGTAAGAACTGTATTTATAACAGTAAATAGTTGCTTTCATAAATGCCTTATTTTGGAAATTCAAATAAATGATGTGAATATCAGTAAAATTTGGTTTAGTCCTTGCAAAAACCACATGCAGCAGTTTCTGTAGTGTAGTGGTTATCACATTCGCTTCACACGCGAAAGGTCCCCGGTTCGAAACCGGATGGAAACAGTGCTCTTTGACACATTCAGTAAGAACTGTATTTATAACAGTGAATAGTTGCTTTCATAAATGCCTTATTTTGGAAATTCAAAGACATGCAGTGAATATCAGTAAAATTTGGTTTAGTCCTTGCAAAAACCACATGAAGCAGTTTCTGTAGTGTAGTGGTTATCACGTTCGCTTAACTTCTTGCAACTATAGGGGGTGCTGTTCCGCATTAGCATATTTGGGTCTCCAAATTAAACTGCCTCGTGCTAAATTCTTGATCGTACAATATGCATATTATTGTTATTATTGGATAGAAAACACCTTCTAGTTTCTATAGAAGTTGGAATTTTGTCTCTGAGTGGTACAGAACAATATCTACAGCACTTTTCATGACAGGGGTCAGATTTCAGAATTTTTTACCCCTGATCTGGAGTCTGTTTTTAAGGCGACAGTGAATGCTATGAAGAAACCGACACTGCCTACGTCTTCCTCTGGGTGTCTGTACGTCATCACGTTTTGAATGGAGTCTATTGCACAATCCCAGCCCATATAAAACCACAAAACGTGGGACTACCTTTCTCTCTCTCCGCGCGCCACAAGCAAGATGGGCATCGGACCTGCCTCATTCCAAATCGTTGTTTAACTAGTTAGATTTCTCCGGTCATGTTTTCAGTCGTTATAGTTGTTAAAAACATCATAATGTAGTTAATTTGAACCGTTTTATAGCAATTTATATCCGTTTAGTGCGATTTTGAGGAATTTCTTTGTCGTGCCCTTTTTAGCTTTGGAAACGTTTCGGGGTGTCGGTCGTTGGTGGTGGACATTTCGAAGGACAGAGGACATCTATCGACCAAAAGACGTTTATAACATAGAAAGGATACATTGCCCAAGAATCTGATGGAAGAACAGCTCAAAGTAACCAATATTTAATATGATAAATCGTTGTTCTGTCGAAATATTTTAAACGCATATTTCGCCATTTTGTTTGTTATCGCGTCACTTGGCGAACCCTGTATTGAAAAGTAAGGATAATTTTAAAAATGTAAGTCAGCGGTTGCATTAAGAACTAATTTGTCTTTCGATTCCTGTCAACCCTGTATTTTTTTGTCAAGTATATGATTAGCTTTCAATTAAACTAGATCACTCTGATAGATGACGTCAGACATATTGAGGCTTGATTTCCTAGTATTTTTATTGTGTAACCACGGTTTTGTATGGCTAAATATGCACCTTTTCGAACAAACTGTATATGTATGTTGTAAAATGATGTTACAGGAGTGTCATCTGAAGAATTCTGAGAAGGTTAGTGAAAAAATTAATATATTTTGGCGGTGATTACGTTATAGCGCTCTTTGGCTGGAATCGATGCTCTGGTAACGTTTGCACATGTGGTATGCTAACTTATCGATTTATTGTGTTTTCGCTGAAAAACGCTTAGAAAATCTGAAATATGATCTGAAATCACAAGAACTGGGTCTTTCCATTGCTATGCTTTGTCTATTTTTATGAAATGTTTTATGATGAGTAAATTGGTCATACACGTTGCTCTATCTAGTAATTCTAGTCGATTTGTGATGGTCGGTGCAATTGTAAACTGTGATTTCTACCTGAAATATGCACTTTTTTTCTAACAACACCTATCCTATACCATAAATATGTTATCAGACTGTCATCTGAAGAGGTTTTTTATAGGTTATTGGCTATCAATATCTTAGTTTAGCCGAATTGGTGATAGCACCTGAAGGAGTAAGAAACTGATGGAGTTAGAAAAGTGGTGTATTTTGCTAACGTGTTTAGCTAATAGATTTACATATTGTGTCTTCCCTGTAAAACATTTTAAAAATCTGAAATGGTGGCTTTATTCACAAGATCTGTATCTTTCATCTGGTGTCTTGGACTTGTGATTTAATGATATTTAGATGCTACTATCTACTTGTGAAGCTATGCTAGCTATGCTAATCAGTGTGTGGGGGGGGTGGGGGGTGATCCCGGACCCGGGGTAGAGGCTCGTGAAAGGTTAACACGCGAAAGGTCCCTGGTTCGAAACCGGGTGGAAACAGTGCTCTTTGACACATTCAGTAAGAACTGTATTTATAACAGTAAATAGTTGCTTTCATAAATGCCTTATTTTGGAAATTCAAATAAATGATGTGAATATCAGTAAAATTTGGTTTAGTCCTTGCAAAAATCACATGCAGCAGTTTCTGTAGTGTAGTGGTTATCACGTTCGCTTAACACGCGAAAGGTCCCTGGTTTGAAACCGGGTGGAAAAAGTGCTTTCTTTCATAAATGCCTTATTTTGGAAATTCAAATACATGCAGTGAATATCAGTAAAATTTGGTTTAGTCCTTGCAAAAACCACATGAAGCAGTTTCTGTAGTGTAGTGGTTATCACGTTCGCTTAACACGCGAAAGGTCCCCGGTTCGAAACCGGGTGGAAACAGTGCTCTTTCACACATTCAGTAAAAACTGTATTTATAACAGTAAATAGTTGCTTTCATAAATGCCTTATTTTGGAAATTCAAATAAATGATGTGAATATCAGTAAAATTTGGTTTAGTCCTTGCAAAAATCACATGCAGTAGTTTCTGTAGTGTAGTGGTTATCACATTCGCTTCACACGCGAAAGGTCCCCGGTTTGAAACCGGGTGGAAACAGTACTCTTTGACACATTCAGTAAGAACTGTATTTATAACAGTGAATAGTTGCTTTCATAATTGCCTTATTTTGGAAATTCAAAGACATGCAGTGAATATCAGTAAAATTTGGTTTAGTCCTTGCAAAAATCACATGCAGCAGTTTCTGTAGTGTAGTGGTTATCACGTTCGCTTAACACGCGAAAGGTCCCGGTTTCGAAACCGGGTGGAAACAGTGCATTCTTTCGTAAATGCCTTATTTTGGAAATTCAAATACATGCAGTGAATACCAGTAAAATTTGGTTTAGTCCTTGCAAAAATCACATGCAGCAGTTTCTGTAGTGTAGTGGTTATCACGTTCGCTTCACACGCGAAAGGTCCCCGCTTCGAAAACGGGTGGAAACAGTGCTCTTTGACACATTCAGTAAGAACTGTATTTATAACAGTGAATAGTTGCTTTCATAAATGCCTTATTTTGGAAATTCAAAGACATGCAGTGAATATCAGTAAAATTTGGTTTAGTCCTTGCAAAAATCACATGCAGCAGTTTCTGTAGTGTAGTGGTTATCACGTTTGCTTCACACGCGAAAGGTCCCCGGTTCGAAACCGGGTGTAAACAGTGCTCTTTGACACATTCAGCAAGAACTGTATTTATAACAGTAAATAGTTGCTTTCATAAATGCCGTATTTTGGAAATTCAAATAAATGATGTGAATATCAGTAAAACATGCAGCAGTTTCTGTAGTGTAGTGGTTATCACGTTCGCTTAACACGCGAAAGGTCCCCGGTTCGAAACCGGGTGGAAACAGTGCTCTTTGACACATTCAGTAAGAACTGTATTTATAACAGTAAATAGTTGCTTTCATAAATGCCTTATTTTGGAAATTCAAATAAATGATGTGAATATCAGTAAAATTTGGTTTAGTCCTTGCAAAAATCACATGCAGTAGTTTCTGTAGTGTAGTGGTTATCACGTTCGCTTCCCAAGCGAAAGGTCCCCGGTTCGAAACCGGGTGGAAACAGTGCTCTTTGACACATTCAGTAAGAACTGTATTTATAACAGTAAATAGTTGCTTTCATAAATGCCTTATTTTGGAAATTCAAATAAATGATGTGAATATCAGTAAAATTTGGTTTAGTCCTTGCAAAAACCACATGCAGCAGTTTCTGTAGTGTAGTGGTTATCACGTTCGCTTTACACGCGAAAGGTCCCCGGTTCGAAACCGGGTGGAAACAGTGCATTCTTTCATAAATGCCTTATTTTGGAAATTCAAATACATGCAGTGAATATCAGTAAAATTTGGTTTAGTACTTGCAAAAATCACATGCGGCAGTTTCTGTAGTGTAGTGGTTATCACGTTCGCTTTACACGCGAAAGGTCCCCGGTTCGAAACCGGGTGGAAACAGTGCTCTTTGACACATTCAGTAAGAACTGTATTTATAACAGTGAATAGTTGCTTTCATAAATGCCTTATTTTGGAAATTCAAATAAATGATGTGAATATCAGTAAAACATGCAGCAGTTTCTGTAGTGTAGTGGTTATCACGTTCGCTTACCACGCGAAAGGTCCCCGGTTCGAAACCGGGTGGAAACAGTGCTCTTTGACACATTCAGTAAGAACTGTATTTATAACAGTAAATAGTTGCTTTCATAAATGCCTTATTTTGGAAATTCAAATAAATGATGTGAATATCAGTAAAATTTGGTTTAGTCCTTGCAAAAATCACATGCAGTAGTTTCTGTAGTGTAGTGGTTATCACGTTCGCCTCACACGCGAAAGGTCCCCGGTTCGAAACCGGGTGGAAACAGTGCTCTTTGACACATTCAGTAAGAACTGTATTTATAACAGTGAATAGTTGCTTTCATAAATGCCTTATTTTGGAAATTCAAAGACATGCAGTGAATATCAGTAAAATTTGGTTTAGTCCTTGCAAAAAACACATGCAGCAGTTTCTGTAGTGTAGTGGTTATCACGTTCGCTTAACACGCGAAAGGTCCCTGGTTTGAAACCGGGTGGAAAAAGTGCTTTCTTTCATAAATGCCTTATTTTGGAAATTCAAATACATGCAGTGAATATCAGTAAAATTTGGTTTAGTCCTTGCAAAAACCACATGAAGCAGTTTCTGTAGTGTAGTGGTTATCACGTTCGCTTAACACGTGAAAGGTCCCCGGTTCGAAACCGGGTGGAAACAGTGCTCTTTGACACATTCAGTAAGAACTGTATTTATAACAGTAAATAGTTGCTTTCATAAATGCCTTATTTTGGAAATTCAAATAAATGATGTGAATATCAGTAAAATTTGGTTTAGTCCTTGCAAAAATCACATGCAGTAGTTTCTGTAGTGTAGTGGTTATCACATTCGCTTCACACGCGAAAGGTCCCCGGTTCGAAACCGGGTGGGAACAGTGCTCTTTGACACATTCAGTAAGAACTGTATTTATAACAGATAATAATATTTTGGAAATTCAAATACATGCAGTGAATAGCAGTAAAATTTGGTTTAGTACTTGCAAAAATCACATGCGGCAGTTTCTGTAGGGTTGTGGTTATCACGTTCGCTTTACACGCGAAAGGTCCCCGGTTCGAAACCGGGTGGAAACAGTGCTCTTTGACACATTCAGTAAGAACTGTATTTATAACAGTGAATAGTTGCTTTCATAAATGCCTTATTTTGGAAATTCAAATAAATGATGTGAATATCAGTAAAACATGCAGCAGTTTCTGTAGTGTAGTGGTTATCAAGTTCGCTTAACATGCGAAAGGTCCGCGGTTCGAAACCGGGTGGAAACAGTGCACTTTGACACATTCATTAAGAACTGTATTTATAACAGTAAATAGTTGCTTTCATAAATGCCTTATTTTGGAAATTCAAATAAATTATGTGAATATCAGTAAAATTTGGTTTAGTCCTTGCAAAAATCACATGCAGTAGTTTCTGTAGTGTAGTGGTTATCACATTCGCTTCACACGCGAAAGGTCCCCGGTTTGAAACCGGGTGGAAACAGTGCTCTTTGACACATTCAGTAAGAACTGTATTTATAACAGTGAATAGTTGCTTTCATAATTGCCTTATTTTGGAAATTCAAAGACATGCAGTGAATATCAGTAAAATTTGGTTTAGTCCTTGCAAAAATCACATGCAGCAGTTTCTGTAGTGTAGTGGTTATCACGTTCGCTTAACACGCGAAAGGTCCCGGGTTCGAAACCGGGTGGAAACAGTGCATTCTTTCGTAAATGCCTTATTTTGGAAATTCAAATACATGCAGTGAATACCAGTAAAATTTGGTTTAGTCCTTGCAAAAATCACATGCAGCAGTTTCTGTAGTGTAGTGGTTATCACGTTCGCTTAACACGCGAAAGGTCCCCGCTTCGAAAACGGGTGGAAACAGTGCTCTTTGACACATTCAGTAAGAACTGTATTTATAACAGTGAATAGTTGCTTTCATAAATGCCTTATTTTGGAAATTCAAAGACATGCAGTGAATATCAGTAAAATTTGGTTTAGTCCTTGCAAAAATCACATGCAGCAGTTTCTGTAGTGTAGTGGTTATCACGTTTGCTTCACACGCGAAAGGTCCCCGGTTCGAAACCGGGTGGAAACAGTGCTCTTTGACACATTCAGCAAGAACTGTATTTATAACAGTAAATAGTTGCTTTCATAAATGCCTTATTTTGGAAATTCAAATAAATGATGTGAATATCAGTAAAATTTGGTTTAGTCCTTGCAAAAACCACATGCAGCAGTTTCTGTAGTGTAGTGGTTATCACATTCGCTTCACACGCGAAAGGTCCCCGGTTCGAAACCGGATGGAAACAGTGCTCTTTGACACATTCAGTAAGAACTGTATTTATAACAGTGAATAGTTGCTTTCATAAATGCCTTATTTTGGAAATTCAAAGACATGCAGTGAATATCAGTAAAATTTGGTTTAGTCCTTGCAAAAACCACATGAAGCAGTTTCTGTAGTGTAGTGGTTATCACGTTCGCTTAACTTCTTGCAACTATAGGGGGTGCTGTTCCGCATTAGCATATTTGGGTCTCCAAATTAAACTGCCTCGTGCTAAATTCTTGATCGTACAATATGCATATTATTGTTATTATTGGATAGAAAACACCTTCTAGTTTCTATAGAAGTTGGAATTTTGTCTCTGAGTGGTACAGAACAATATCTACAGCACTTTTCATGACAGGGGTCAGATTTCAGAATTTTTTACCCCTGATCTGGAGTCTGTTTTTAAGGCGACAGTGAATGCTATGAAGAAACCGACACTGCCTACGTCTTCCTCTGGGTGTCTGTACGTCATCACGTTTTGAATGGAGTCTATTGCACAATCCCAGCCCATATAAAACCACAAAACGTGGGACTACCTTTCTCTCTCTCCGCGCGCCACAAGCAAGATGGGCATCGGACCTGCCTCATTCCAAATCGTTGTTTAACTAGTTAGATTTCTCCGGTCATGTTTTCAGTCGTTATAGTTGTTAAAAACATCATAATGTAGTTAATTTGAACCGTTTTATAGCAATTTATATCCGTTTAGTGCGATTTTGAGGAATTTCTTTGTCGTGCCCTTTTTAGCTTTGGAAACGTTTCGGGGTGTCGGTCGTTGGTGGTGGACATTTCGAAGGACAGAGGACATCTATCGACCAAAAGACGTTTATAACATAGAAAGGATACATTGCCCAAGAATCTGATGGAAGAACAGCTCAAAGTAACCAATATTTAATATGATAAATCGTTGTTCTGTCGAAATATTTTAAACGCATATTTCGCCATTTTGTTTGTTATCGCGTCACTTGGCGAACCCTGTATTGAAAAGTAAGGATAATTTTAAAAATGTAAGTCAGCGGTTGCATTAAGAACTAATTTGTCTTTCGATTCCTGTCAACCCTGTATTTTTTTGTCAAGTATATGATTAGCTTTCAATTAAACTAGATCACTCTGATAGATGACGTCAGACATATTGAGGCTTGATTTCCTAGTATTTTTATTGTGTAACCACGGTTTTGTATGGCTAAATATGCACCTTTTCGAACAAACTGTATATGTATGTTGTAAAATGATGTTACAGGAGTGTCATCTGAAGAATTCTGAGAAGGTTAGTGAAAAAATTAATATATTTTGGCGGTGATTACGTTATAGCGCTCTTTGGCTGGAATCGATGCTCTGGTAACGTTTGCACATGTGGTATGCTAACTTATCGATTTATTGTGTTTTCGCTGAAAAACGCTTAGAAAATCTGAAATATGGTCTGAAATCACAAAAACTGGGTCTTTCCATTGCTATGCTTTGTCTATTTTTATGAAATGTTTTATGATGAGTAAATTGGTCATACACGTTGCTCTATCTAGTAATTCTAGTCGATTTGTGATGGTCGGTGCAATTGTAAACTGTGATTTCTACCTGAAATATGCACTTTTTTCTAACAACACCTATCCTATACCATAAATATGTTATCAGACTGTCATCTGAAGAGTTTTTTTATAGGTTATTGGCTATCAATATCTTAGTTTAGCCGAATTGGTGATAGCACCTGAAGGAGTAAGAAACTGATGGAGTTAGAAAAGTGGTGTATTTTGCTAACGTGTTTAGCTAATAGATTTACATATTGTGTCTTCCCTGTAAAACATTTTAAAAATCTGAAATGGTGGCTTTATTCACAAGATCTGTATCTTTCATCTGGTGTCTTGGACTTGTGATTTAATGATATTTAGATGCTACTATCTACTTGTGAAGCTATGCTAGCTATGCTAATCAGTGTGTGGGGGGGGTGGGGGGTGATCCCGGACCCGGGGTAGAGGCTCGTGAAAGGTTAACACGCGAAAGGTCCCTGGTTCGAAACCGGGTGGAAACAGTGCTCTTTGACACATTCAGTAAGAACTGTATTTATAACAGTAAATAGTTGCTTTCATAAATGCCTTATTTTGGAAATTCAAATAAATGATGTGAATATCAGTAAAATTTGGTTTAGTCCTTGCAAAAATCACATGCAGCAGTTTCTGTAGTGTAGTGGTTATCACGTTCGCTTAACACGCGAAAGGTCCCTGGTTTGAAACCGGGTGGAAAAAGTGCTTTCTTTCATAAATGCCTTATTTTGGAAATTCAAATACATGCAGTGAATATCAGTAAAATTTGGTTTAGTCCTTGCAAAAACCACATGAAGCAGTTTCTGTAGTGTAGTGGTTATCACGTTCGCTTAACACGCGAAAGGTCCCCGGTTCGAAACCGGGTGGAAACAGTGCTCTTTCACACATTCAGTAAAAACTGTATTTATAACAGTAAATAGTTGCTTTCATAAATGCCTTATTTTGGAAATTCAAATAAATGATGTGAATATCAGTAAAATTTGGTTTAGTCCTTGCAAAAATCACATGCAGTAGTTTCTGTAGTGTAGTGGTTATCACATTCGCTTCACACGCGAAAGGTCCCCGGTTTGAAACCGGGTGGAAACAGTACTCTTTGCCACATTCAGTCAGAACTGTATTTCTAACAGTGAATAGTTGCTTTCATAATTGCCTTATTTTGGAAATTCAAAGACATGCAGTGAATATCAGTAAAATTTGGTTTAGTCCTTGCAAAAATCACATGCAGCAGTTTCTGTAGTGTAGTGGTTATCACGTTCGCTTAACACGCGAAAGGTCCCGGTTTCGAAACCGGGTGGAAACAGTGCATTCTTTCGTAAATGCCTTATTTTGGAAATTCAAATACATGCAGTGAATACCAGTAAAATAGTAAACAGTAAACACCAGTAAACACCCGGTTTCGAACCAGGGACCTTTCGCGTGTTAACCTTTCACGAGCCTCTACCCCGGGTCCGGGATCACCCCCCACCCCCCCCACACACTGATTAGCATAGCTAGCATAGCTTCACAAGTAGATAGTAGCATCTAAATATCATTAAATCACAAGTCCAAGACACCAGATGAAAGATACAGATCTTGTGAATAAAGCCACCATTTCAGATTTTTAAAATGTTTTACAGGGAAGACACAATATGTAAATCTATTAGCTAAACACGTTAGCAAAATACACCACTTTTCTAACTCCATCAGTTTCTTACTCCTTCAGGTGCTATCACCAATTCGGCTAAACTAAGATATTGATAGCCAATAACCTATAAAAAACCTCTTCAGATGACAGTCTGATAACATATTTATGGTATAGGATAGGTGTTGTTAGAAAAAAAGTGCATATTTCAGGTAGAAATCACAGTTTACAATTGCACCGACCATCACAAATCGACTAGAATTACTAGATAGAGCAACGTGTATGACCAATTTACTCATCATAAAACATTTCATAAAAATAGACAAAGCATAGCAATGGAAAGACCCAGTTCTTGTGATTTCAGATCATATTTCAGATTTTCTAAGCGTTTTTCAGCGAAAACACAATAAATCGATAAGTTAGCATACCACATGTGCAAACGTTACCAGAGCATCGATTCCAGCCAAAGAGCGCTATAACGTAATCACCGCCAAAATATATTAATTTTTTCACTAACCTTCTCAGAATTCTTCAGATGACACTCCTGTAACATCATTTTACAACATACATATACAGTTTGTTCGAAAAGGTGCATATTTAGCCATACAAAACCGTGGTTACACAATAAAAATACTAGGAAATCAAGCCTCAATATGTCTGACGTCATCTATCAGAGTGATCTAGTTTAATTGAAAGCTAATCATATACTTGACAAAAAAATACAGGGTTGACAGGAATCGAAAGACAAATTAGTTCTTAATGCAACCGCTGACTTACATTTTTAAAATTATCCTTACTTTTCAATACAGGGTTCGCCAAGTGACGCGATAACAAACAAAATGGCGAAATATGCGTTTAAAATATTTCGACAGAACAACGATTTATCATATTAAATATTGGTTACTTTGAGCTGTTCTTCCATCAGATTCTTGGGCAATGTATCCTTTCTATGTTATAAACGTCTTTTGGTCGATAGATGTCCTCTGTCCTTCGAAATGTCCACCACCAACGACCGACACCCCGAAACGTTTCCAAAGCTAAAAAGGGCACGACAAAGAAATTCCTCAAAATCGCACTAAACGGATATAAATTGCTATAAAACGGTTCAAATTAACTACATTATGATGTTTTTAACAACTATAACGACTGAAAACATGACCGGAGAAATCTAACTAGTTAAACAACGATTTGGAATGAGGCAGGTCCGATGCCCATCTTGCTTGTGGCGCGCGAGAGAGAGAAAGGTAGTCCCACGTTTTGTGGTTTTATATGGGCTGGGATTGTGCAATAGACTCCATTCAAAACGTGATGACGTACAGACACCCAGAGGAAGACGTAGGCAGTGTCGGTTTCTTCATAGCATTCACTGTCGCCTTAAAAACAGACTCCAGATCAGGGGTAAAAAATTCTGAAATCTGACCCCTGTCATGAAAAGTGCTGTAGATATTGTTCTGTACCACTCAGAGACAAAATTCCAACTTCTATAGAAACTAGAAGGTGTTTTCTATCCAATAATAACAATAATATGCATATTGTACGATCAAGAATTTAGCACGAGGCAGTTTAATTTGGAGACCCAAATATGCTAATGCGGAACAGCACCCCCTATAGTTGCAAGAAGTTAAGCGAACGTGATAACCACTACACTACAGAAACTGCTTCATGTGGTTTTTGCAAGGACTAAACCAAATTTTACTGATATTCACTGCATGTCTTTGAATTTCCAAAATAAGGCATTTATGAAAGCAACTATTCACTGTTATAAATACAGTTCTTACTGAATGTGTCAAAGAGCACTGTTTCCATCCGGTTTCGAACCGGGGACCTTTCGCGTGTGAAGCGAATGTGATAACCACTACACTACAGAAACTGCTGCATGTGGTTTTTGCAAGGACTAAACCAAATTTTACTGATATTCACATCATTTATTTGAATTTCCAAAATAAGGCATTTATGAAAGCAACTATTTACTGTTATAAATACAGTTCTTACTGAATGTGTCAAAGAGCACTGTTTCCACCCGGTTTCGAACCGGGGACCTTTCGCCTGTGAAGCGAACGTGATAACCACTACACTACAGAAACTACTGCATGTGATTTTTGCAAGGACTAAACCAAATTTTACTGATATTCACATCATTTATTTGAATTTCCAAAATTAGGCATTTATGAAAGCAACTATTTACTGTTATAAATAAAGTTCTTACTGAATGTGTCAAAGAGCACTGTTTCCACCCGGTTTCGAACCGGGGACCTTTCGCGTGTTAAGCGAACGTGATAACCACTACACTACAGAAACTGCTGCATGTTTTACTGATATTCACATCATTTATTTGAATTTCCAAAATACGGCATTTATGAAAGCAACTATTTACTGTTATAAATACAGTTCTTGCTGAATGTGTCAAAGAGCACTGTTTCCACCCGGTTTCGAACCGGGGACCTTTCGCGTGTGAAGCAAACGTGATAACCACTACACTACAGAAACTGCTGCATGTGATTTTTGCAAGGACTAAACCAAATTTCACTGATATTCACTGCATGTCTTTGAATTTCCAAAATAAGGCATTTATGAAAGCAACTATTCACTGTTATAAATACAGTTCTTACTGAATGTGTCAAAGAGCACTGTTTCCACCCGTTTTCGAAGCGGGGACCTTTCGCGTGTTAAGCGAACGTGATAACCACTACACTACAGAAACTGCTGCATGTGATTTTTGCAAGGACTAAACCAAATTTTACTGGTATTCACTGCATGTATTTGAATTTCCAAAATAAGGCATTTACGAAAGAATGCACTGTTTCCACCCGGTTTCGAAACCGGGACCTTTCGCGTGTTAAGCGAACGTGATAACCACTACACTACAGAAACTGCTGCATGTGATTTTTGCAAGGACTAAACCAAATTTTACTGATATTCACTGCATGTCTTTGAATTTCCAAAATAAGGCAATTATGAAAGCAACTATTCACTGTTATAAATACAGTTCTTACTGAATGTGTCAAAGAGTACTGTTTCCACCCGGTTTCAAACCGGGGACCTTTCGCGTGTGAAGCGAATGTGATAACCACTACACTACAGAAACTACTGCATGTGATTTTTGCAAGGACTAAACCAAATTTTACTGATATTCACATCATTTATTTGAATTTCCAAAATAAGGCATTTATGAAAGCAACTATTTACTGTTATAAATACAGTTTTTACTGAATGTGTGAAAGAGCACTGTTTCCACCCGGTTTCGAACCGGGGACCTTTCGCGTGTTAAGCGAACGTGATAACCACTACACTACAGAAACTGCTTCATGTGGTTTTTGCAAGGACTAAACCAAATTTTACTGATATTCACTGCATGTATTTGAATTTCCAAAATAAGGCATTTATGAAAGAAAGCACTTTTTCCACCCGGTTTCAAACCAGGGACCTTTCGCGTGTTAAGCGAACGTGATAACCACTACACTACAGAAACTGCTGCATGTGATTTTTGCAAGGACTAAACCAAATTTTACTGATATTCCCCGGTTCGAAACCGGGTGGAAACAGTGCATTCTTTCATAAATGCCTTATTTTGGAAATTCAAATACATGCAGTGAATATCAGTAAAATTTGGTTTAGTCCTTGCAAAAACAACATGCAGCAGTTTCAGTAGTGTAGTGGTTATCACATTCGCTTCACAGGCGAAAGGTCCCCGGTTCGAAACCGGGTGGAAACAGTGCTCTTTGACACATTCAGTAAGAACTGTTTTTATAACAGTAAATAGTTGCTTTCATAAATGCCTTATTTTGGAAATTCAAATAAATGATGTGAATATCAGTAAAATTTGGTTTAGTCCTTGCAAAAATCACATGCAGTAGTTTCTGTAGTGTAGTGGTTATCACATTCGCTTCACAAGCGAAAGGTCCCCGGTTCGAAACCGGGTGGAAACAGTGCTCTTTGACACATTCAGTAAGAACTGTATTTATAACAGTAAATAGTTGCTTTCATAAATGCCTTATTTTGGAAATTCAAATAAATGATGTGAATATCAGTAAAATTTGGTTTAGTCCTTGCAAAAACCACATGCAGCAGTTTCTGTAGTGTAGTGGTTATCACATTTGCTTCACACGCGAAAGGTCCCCGGTTTGAAACCGCGTGGAAACAGTGCTCTTTGACACATTCAGTAAGAACTGTATTTATAACAGTGAATAGTTGCTTTCATAAATGCCTTATTTTGGAAATTCAAAGACATGCAGTGAATATCAGTAAAATTTGGTTCAGTCCTTGCAAAAATCACATGCGGCAGTTTCTGTAGTATAGTGGTTATCACGTTCGCTTAACACGCGAAAGGTCCCCGGTTTGAAATAGGGTGGAAACAGTGCATTCTTTCATAAATACCTTATTTTGGAAATTCAAATACATGCAGTGAATATCAGTAAAATTTGGTTTAGTCCTTGCAAAAACCACATGCAGCAGTTTCTATAGTGTAGTGGTTATCACATTCGCTTCACACGCAAAAGGTCCCCGGTTCGAAACCGGGTGGAAACAGTGCTCTTTGACACATTCAGTAAGAACTGTATTTATAACAGTGAATAGTTGCTTTCATAAATGCCTTATTTTGGAAATTCAAATAAATGATGTGAATATCAGTAAAATTTGGTTTAGTCCTTGCAAAAACCACATGCAGCAGTTTCTGTAGTGTAGTGGTTATCACATTCGCTTCACACGCGAAAGGTCCCCGGTTCAAAAACGGGTGGAAACAGTGCTCTTTGACACATTCAGTAAGAACTGTATTTATAACAGTGAATAGTTGCTTTCATAAATGCCTTATTTTGGAAACTCAAAGACATGCAGTGAATATCAGTAAAATTTTGTTTAGACCTTGCAAAAAATACATGCAGCAGTTTCTGTAGTGTAGTGGTTATCACATTTGCTTCACACGCGAAAGGTCCTCGGTTCAAAACAGGGTGGAAACAGTGCTCATTGACACATTCAGTAAGAACTGTATTTATAACAGTGAATAGATGCTTTCATAAATGCCGTATTTTGGAAATTCAAAGACATGCAGTGAATATCAGTAAAATTTGGTTTAGTCCTTGCAAAAATCACATGCAGCAGTTTCTGTAGTGAAGTGGTTATCACGTTCGCTTAACACGCAAAAGGTCCCTGGTTTGAAACCGGGTGGAAAACGTGCTTTCTTTCATAAATGCCTTATTTTGGAAATTCAAATACCTTGCAAAAACCACATGCAGCGATTTCTGTAATGTAGTGGTTATCACATTCGCTTCACACGCGAAAGGTCCCCGGTTCGAAACCGGGTGGAAACAGTGCTCTTTGACACATTCAGTAAGAACTGTATTTATAACAGATAATAATATTTTGGAAATTCAAATACATGCAGTGAATAGCAGTAAAATTTGGTTTAGTACTTGCAAAAATCACATGCGGCAGTTTCTGTAGTGTAGTGGTTATCACGTTCGCTTTACACACGAAAGGTCCCCGGTTCGAAACCGGGTGGAAACAGTGCTCTTTGACACATTCAGTAAGAACTGTATTTATAACAGTGAATAGTTGCTTTCATAAATGCCTTATTTTGGAAATTCAAAGACATGCAGTGAATATCAGTAAAATTTGGTTTAGTCCTTGCAAAAATTACATGCAGCAGTTTCTGTAGTGTAGTGGTTATCACGTTCGCTTAACATGCGAAAGGTCCCCGGTTCGAAACCGGTTGGAAACAGTGCATTCTTTCATAAATGCCTTATTTTGGAAATTCAAATAAATGATGTGAATATCAGTAAAATTTGGTTTAGTACTTGCAAAAACCGCATGCAGCAGTTTCTGTAGTGTAGTGGTTATCACATTCGCTTCACACGCGAAAGGTCCCCGGTTCGAAACCGGGTGGAAACAGTGCTCTTTGACACATTCAGTAAGAACTGTATTTATAACAGTGAATAGTTGCTTTCATAAATGCCTTATTTTGGAAATTCAAAGACATGCAGTGAATATCAGTAAAATTTGGTTTAGACCTTGCAAAAACCACATGCAGCAGTTTCTGTAGTGTAGTGGTTATCACGTTCGCTTAACACGCGAAAGGTCCCCGGTTCGAAATAGGGTGGAAACAGTGCATTCTTTCATAAATGCCTTATTTTGGAAATTCAAATACATGCAGTGAATATCAGTAAAATTTGGTTTAGTCCTTGCAAAAATCACATGAAGCAGTTTCTGTAGTGTAGTGGTTATCACATTTGCTTCACACGCGAAAGGTCCCCGGTTTGAAACCGGGTGGAAACAGTGCTCTTTGACACATTCAGTAAGAACTGTATTTATAACAGATAATAATATTTTGGAAATTCAAATACATGCAGTGAATATCAGTAAAATTTGGTTTAGTCCTTGCAAAAACCACATGCAGCAGTTTCTGTAGTGTAGTGGTTATCACATTTGCTTCACACGCGAAAGGTCCCCGGTTTGAAACCGCGTGGAAACAGTGCTCTTTGACACATTCAGTAAGAACTGTATTTATAACAGTGAATAGTTGCTTTCATAAATGCCTTATTTTGGAAATTCAAAGACATGCAGTGAATATCAGTAAAATTTGGTTCAGTCCTTGCAAAAATCACATGCGGCAGTTTCTATAGTGTAGTGGTTATCACGTTCGCTTAACACGCGAAAGGTCCCCGGTTTGAAATAGGGTGGAAACAGTGCATTCTTTCATAAATACCTTATTTTGGAAATTCAAATACATGCAGTGAATATCAGTAAAATTTGGTTTAGTCCTTGCAAAAACCACATGCAGCAGTTTCTATAGTGTAGTGGTTATCACATTCGCTTCACACGCAAAAGGTCCCCGGTTCGAAACCGGGTGGAAACAGTGCTCTTTGACACATTCAGTAAGAACTGTATTTATAACAGTGAATAGTTGCTTTCATAAATGCCTTATTTTGGAAATTCAAATAAATGATGTGAATATCAGTAAAATTTGGTTTAGTCCTTGCAAAAACCACATGCAGCAGTTTCTGTAGTGTAGTGGTTATCACGTTCGCTTAACACGCGAAAGGTCCCCGGTTCAAAAACGGGTGGAAACAGTGCTCTTTGACACATTCAGTAAGAACTGTATTTATAACAGTGAATAGTTGCTTTCATAAATGCCTTATTTTGGAAACTCAAAGACATGCAGTGAATATCAGTAAAATTTGGTTTAGACCTTGCAAAAACTACATGCAGCAGTTTCTGTAGTGTAGTGGTTATCACATTTGCTTCACACGCGAAAGGTCCTCGGTTCAAAACAGGGTGGAAACAGTGCTCATTGACACATTCAGTAAGAACTGTATTTATAACAGTGAATAGATGCTTTCATAAATGCCGTATTTTGGAAATTCAAAGACATGCAGTGAATATCAGTAAAATTTGGTTTAGTCCTTGCAAAAATCACATGCAGCAGTTTCTGTAGTGAAGTGGTTATCACGTTCGCTTAACACGCAAAAGGTCCCTGGTTTGAAACCGGGTGGAAAACGTGCTTTCTTTCATAAATGCCTTATTTTGGAAATTCAAATACCTTGCAAAAACCACATGCAGCGATTTCTGTAATGTAGTGGTTATCACATTCGCTTCACACGCGAAAGGTCCCCGGTTCGAAACCGGGTGGAAACAGTGCTCTTTGACACATTCAGTAAGAACTGTATTTATAACAGTGAATAGTTGCTTTCATAAATGCCTTATTTTGGAAATTCAAAGACATGCAGTGAATATCAGTAAAATTTGGTTTAGTCCTTGCAAAAATCACATGCAGCAGTTTCTGTAGTGTAGTGGTTATCACGTTCGCTTAACATGCGAAAGGTCCCCGGTTCGAAACCGGTTGGAAACAGTGCATTCTTTCATAAATGCCTTATTTTGGAAATTCAAATAAATGATGTGAATATCAGTAAAATTTGGTTTAGTACTTGCAAAAACCGCATGCAGCAGTTTCTGTAGTGTAGTGGTTATCACATTCGCTTCACACGCGAAAGGTCCCCGGTTCGAAACCGGGTGGAAACAGTGCTCTTTGACACATTCAGTAAGAACTGTATTTATAACAGTGAATAGTTGCTTTCATAAATGCCTTATTTTGGAAATTCAAAGACATGCAGTGAATATCAGTAAAATTTGGTTTAGGCCTTGCAAAAACCACATGCAGCAGTTTCTGTAGTGTAGTGGTTATCACGTTCGCTTAACACGCGAAAGGTCCCTGGTTCGAAATAGGGTGGAAACAGTGCATTCTTTCATAAATGCCTTATTTTGGAAATTCAAATACATGCAGTGAATATCAGTAAAATTTGGTTTAGTCCTTGCAAAAATCACATGAAGCAGTTTCTGTAGTGTAGTGGTTATCACATTTGCTTCCCACGCGAAAGGTCCCCGGTTTGAAACCGGGTGGAAACAGTGCTCTTTGACACATTCAGTAAGAACTGTATTTATAACAGATAATAATATTTTGGAAATTCAAATACATGCAGTGAATAGCAGTAAAATTTGGTTTAGTCCTTGCAAAAATCACATGCGGCAGTTTCTGTAGTGTAGTGGTTATCACGTTCGCTTTACACGCGAAAGGTCCCCGGTTTGAAACCGGGTGGAAACAGTGCTCTTTGACACATTCAGTAAGAACTGAATTTATAACAGTGAATAGTTGCTTTCATAAATGCCTTATTTTGGAAATTCAAATAAATGATGTGAATATCAGTAAAATTTGGTTTAGTCCTTGCAAAAATCACATGCAGCAGTTTCTGTAGTGTAGTGGTTTCCACGTTCGCTTAACACGCGAAAGGTACCTGGTTTGAAACCGGGTGGAAAAAGTGCTTTCTTTCATAAATGCCTTATTTTGGAAATTCAAATACATGCAGTGAATATCAGTAAAATTTGGTTTAGTCCTTGCAAAAACCACATGACGCAGTTTCTGTAGTGTAGTGGTTATCACATTCGCTTCACACGCGAAAGGTCCCCGGTTCGAAACCGGGTGGAAACAGTGCTCTTTGACACATTCAGTAAGAACTGTATTTATAACAGATAATAATATTTTGGAAATTCAAATACATGCAGTGAATAGCAGTAAAATTTGGTTTAGTCCTTGCAAAAATCACATGCGGCAGTTTCTGTAGTGTAGTGGTTATCACATTCGCTTCACACGCGAAAGGTCCCCGGTTCGAAACCGGGTGGAAACAGTGCTCTTTGACACATTCAGTAAGAACTGTATTTATAACAGATAATAATATTTTGGAAATTCAAATACATGCAGTGAATATCAGTAAAATTTGGTTTAGTCCTTGCAAAAACCACACGAAGCAGTTTCTGTAGTGTAGTGGTTATCACATTTGCTTCACACGCGAAAGGTCCCCGGTTCGAAACCGGGTGGAAACAGTGCTCTTTGACACATTCAGTAAGAACTGTATTTATAACAGTGAATAGTTGCTTTCATAAATGCCTTATTTTGGAAATTCAAATAAATGATGTGAATATCAGTAAAATTTGGTTTAGTCCTTGCAAAAATCACATGCGGCAGTTTCTGTAGTGTAGTGGTTATCACGTTCGCTTAACACGCGAAAGGTCCCTGGTTTGAAACCGGGTGGTAAAAGTGCTTTCTTTCCTAAATGCCTTATATTGGAAATTCAAATACATGCAGTGAATATCAGTAAAATTTGGTTTAGTCCTTGCAAAAACCACATGCAGCGATTTCTGTAATGTAGTGATCATCACATTCGCTTCACACGCGAAAGGTCCCCGGTTCGAAACCTGGGTGGAAACAGTGCCCTTTGACACATTCAGTAAGAACTGTATTTATAACAGTGAATAGTTGCTTTCATAAATGCCTTATTTTGGAAATTCAAATAAATGATGTGAATATCAGTAAAATTTGGTTTAGTCCTTGCAAAAATCACATGCGGCAGTTTCTGTAGTGTAGTGGTTATCACGTTCGCTTTACACGCGAAAGGTCCCCGGTTCGAAACCGTGTGGAAACAATGCTCTTTGACACATTCAGTAAGAACTGTATTTATAACAGTGAATACTTGCTTTCATAAATGCCTTATTTTGGAAATTCAAAGACATGCAGTGAATATCAGTAAAATTTGGTTTAGTCCTTGCAAAAACCACATGAAGCAGTTTCTGTAGTGTAGTGGTTATCACATTCGCTTCACACGCGAAAGGTCCCCGGTTAGAAACCGGGTGGAAACAGTGCTCTTTGACACATTCAGTAAGAACTGTATTTATAACAGATAATAATATTTTGGAAATTCAAATACATGCAGTGAATATCAGTAAAATTTGGTTTAGTCCTTGCAAAAACCACATGCAGTAGTTTCTGTAGTGTATTGGTTATCACATTCGCTTTACATGCGAAAGGTCCCCGGTTCGAAACTGGGTGGAAACACTGCTCTTTGACATATTCAGTAAGAACTGTATTTATAACAGTGAATAGTTGCTTTCATAAATGCCTTATTTTGGAAATTCAAATACATGCAGTCAATATCAGTAAAATTTGGTTTAGTCCTTGCAAAAACCACATGCAGCAGTTTCTGTAGTGTAGTGGTTATCACATTTGCTTCACACGCTAAAGGTCCCCGGTTCGAAACCGGGTGGAAACAGTGCTCTTTGACACATTCAGTAAGAACTGTATTTATAACAGAGAATAATAATATTTTGGAAATTCAAATACATGCAGTGAATAGCAATAAAATTTGGTTTAGTCCTTGCAAAAATCACATGCGGCAGTTTCTGTAGTGTAGTGGTTATTACGTTTGCTTTACACGCGAAAGGTCCCCGGTTCGAAACCGGGTGGAAACAGTGCATTCTTTCATAAATGCCTTATTTTGGAAATTCAAATTCATGCAGTGAATATCAGTAAAATTTGGTTTAGTCCTTGCGAAAATCACAAGCAGCAGTTTCTGTAGTGTAGTGGTTATCACGTTCGCTTAACACGCGAAAGATCCCCGTTTCGAAACCGGGTGGAAACAGTGCTCTTTGACACATTCAGTAAGAACTGTATTTATAACAGAGAATAGTTGCTTTCATAAATGCCTTATTTTGGAAATTCAAAGACATGCAGTGAATATCAGTAAAATTTGGTTTAGTCCTTGCAAAAACCACATGCAGTAGTTTCTGTAGTGTATTGGTTATCACATTCGCTTTACATGCGAAAGGTCCCCGGTTCGAAACTTGGTGGAAACAGTGCTCTTTGACACATTCAGTAAGAACTGTATTTATAACAGTGAATAGTTGCTTTCATAAATGCCTTATTTTGGAAATTCAAATAAATGATGTGAATATCAGTAAAATTTGGTTTAGTCCTTGCAAAAACCACATGCAGCAGTTTCTGTAGTGTAGTGGTTATCACATTCGCTTCACACGCGAAAGGTCCCCGGGTGGAAACAGTGCTCTTTGACACATTCAGTAAGAACTGTATTTATAACAGTGAATAGTTGCTTTCATAAATGCCTTATTTTGGAAATTCAAAGACATGCAGTGAATATCAGTAAAATTTGGTTTAGTCCTTGCAAAAATCACATGCAGCAGTTTCTGTAGTGTAGTGGTTATCACGTTCGCTTAACACGCAAAAGGTCCCTGGTTTGAAACAGGGTGGAAAAAGTGCTTTCTTTCATAAATGCCTTATTTTGGAAATTCAAATACATGCAGTGAATATCAGTAAAATTTGGTTTAGTCCTTGCAAAAACCAAATGCAGCGATTTCTGTAGTGTAGTGGTTATCACATTCGCTTCACACGCAAAAGGTCCCCGGTTCGAAACCGGGTGGAAACAGTGCTCTTTGACACATTCAGTAAGAACTGTATTTATAACAGTGAATAGTTGCTTTCATAAATGCCTTATTTTGGAAAGTCAAATAAATGATGTGAATATCAGTAAAATTTGGTTTAGTCCTTGCAAAAACCACATGCAGCAGTTTTTGTAGTGTAGTGGTTATCACGTTCGCTTAACACGCGAAAGGTCCCTGGTTCAAAAACGGGTGGAAACAGTGCTCTTTCACACATTCAGTAAGAACTGTATTTATAACAGTGAATAGTTGCTTTCATAAATGCCTTATTTTGGAAATTCAAAGACATGCAGTGAATATCAGTAAAATTTGGTTTAGACCTTGCAAAACCTACATGCAGCAGTTTCTGTAGTGTAGTGGTTATCACATTTGCTTCACACGCGAAAGGTCCTCGGTTCAAAACAGGGTGGAAACAGTGCTCATTGACACATTCAGTAAGAACTGTATTTATAACAGTGAATAGTTGCTTTCATAAATGCCTTATTTTGGAAATTCAAAGACATGCAGTGAATATCAGTAAAATTTGGTTTAGTCCTTGCAAAAACCACATGCAGCAGTTTCTGTAGTGTAGTGGTTATCACGTTCGCTTCACAGGCGAAAGGTCCCCGGTTAGAAACCGGGTGGAAACAGTGCTCTTTGACACATTCAGTAAGAACTGTATTTATAACAGTAAATAGTTGCTTTCATAAATGCCTTATTTTGGAAATTCAAATAAATGATGTGAATATCAGTAAAATTTGGTTTAGTCCTTGCAAAAACCACATGCAGCAGTTTCTGTAGTGTAGTGGTTATCACATTTGCTTCACACGCGAAAGGTCCCCGGTTTGAAACCGCGTGGAAACAGTGCTCTTTGACACATTCAGTAAGAACTGTATTTATAACAGTGAATAGTTGCTTTCATAAATGCCTTATTTTGGAAATTCAAAGACATGCAGTGAATATCAGTAAAATTTGGTTCAGTCCTTGCAAAAATCACATGCGGCAGTTTCTGTAGTATAGTGGTTATCACGTTCGCTTAACACGCGAAAGGTCCCCGGTTTGAAATAGGGTGGAAACAGTGCATTCTTTCATAAATACCTTATTTTGGAAATTCAAATACATGCAGTGAATATCAGTAAAATTTGGTTTAGTCCTTGCAAAAACCACATGCAGCAGTTTCTATAGTGTAGTGGTTATCACATTCGCTTCACACGCAAAAGGTCCCCGGTTCGAAACCGGGTGGAAACAGTGCTCTTTGACACATTCAGTAAGAACTGTATTTATAACAGTGAATAGTTGCTTTCATAAATGCCTTATTTTGGAAATTCAAATAAATGATGTGAATATCAGTAAAATTTGGTTTAGTCCTTGCAAAAACCACATGCAGCAGTTTCTGTAGTGTAGTGGTTATCACGTTCGCTTAACACGCGAAAGGTCCCCGGTTCAAAAACGGGTGGAAACAGTGCTCTTTGACACATTCAGTAAGAACTGTATTTATAACAGTGAATAGTTGCTTTCATAAATGCCTTATTTTGGAAACTCAAAGACATGCAGTGAATATCAGTAAAATTTTGTTTAGACCTTGCAAAAATTACATGCAGCAGTTTCTGTAGTGTAGTGGTTATCACATTTGCTTCACACGCGAAAGGTCCTCGGTTCAAAACAGGGTGGAAACAGTGCTCATTGACACATTCAGTAAGAACTGTATTTATAACAGTGAATAGATGCTTTCATAAATGCCGTATTTTGGAAATTCAAAGACAAGCAGTGAATATCAGTAAAATTTGGTTTAGTCCTTGCAAAATTACATGCAGCAGTTTCTGTAGTGAAGTGGTTATCACGTTCGCTTAACACGCAAAAGGTCCCTGGTTTGAAACCGGGTGGAAAACGTGCTTTCTTTCATAAATGCCTTATTTTGGAAATTCAAATACCTTGCAAAAACCACATGCAGCGATTTCTGTAATGTAGTGGTTATCACATTCGCTTCACACGCGAAAGGTCCCCGGTTCGAAACCGGGTGGAAACAGTGCTCTTTGACACATTCAGTAAGAACTGTATTTATAACAGATAATAATATTTTGGAAATTCAAATACATGCAGTGAATAGCAGTAAAATTTGGTTTAGTACTTGCAAAAATCACATGCGGCAGTTTCTGTAGTGTAGTGGTTATCACGTTCGCTTTACACGCGAAAGGTCCCCGGTTCGAAACCGGGTGGAAACAGTGCTCTTTGACACATTCAGTAAGAACTGTATTTATAACAGTGAATAGTTGCTTTCATAAATGCCTTATTTTGGAAATTCAAAGACATGCAGTGAATATCAGTAAAATTTGGTTTAGTCCTTGCAAAAATCACATGCAGCAGTTTCTGTAGTGTAGTGGTTATCACGTTCGCTTAACATGCGAAAGGTCCCCGGTTCGAAACCGGTTGGAAACATTGCATTCTTTCATAAATGCCTTATTTTGGAAATTCAAATAAATGATGTGAATATCAGTAAAATTTGGTTTAGTACTTGCAAAAACCGCATGCAGCAGTTTCTGTAGTGTAGTGGTTATCACATTCGCTTCACACGCGAAAGGTCCCCGGTTCGAAACCGGGTGGAAACAGTGCTCTTTGACACATTCAGTAAGAACTGTATTTATAACAGTGAATAGTTGCTTTCATAAATGCCTTATTTTGGAAATTCAAAGACATGCAGTGAATATCAGTAAAATTTGGTTTAGACCTTGCAAAAACCACATGCAGCAGTTTCTGTAGTGTAGTGGTTATCACGTTCGCTTAACACGCGAAAGGTCCCCGGTTCGAAATAGGGTGGAAACAGTGCATTCTTTCATAAATGCCTTATTTTGGAAATTCAAATACATGCAGTGAATATCAGTAAAATTTGGTTTAGTCCTTGCAAAAAACACATGAAGCAGTTTCTGTAGTGTAGTGGTTATCACATTTGCTTCACACGCGAAAGGTCCCCGGTTCGAAACCGGGTGGAAACAGTGCTCTTTGACACATTCAGTAAGAACTGTATTTATAACAGATAATAATATTTTGGAAATTCAAATACATGCAGTGAATAGCAGTAAAATTTGGTTTAGTCCTTGCAAAAATCACATGCGGCAGTTTCTGTAGTGTAGTGGTTATCACGTTCGCTTTACACGCGAAAGGTCCCCGGTTAGAAACCGGGTGGAAACAGTGCTCTTTGACACATTCAGTAAGAACTGTATTTATAACAGTAAATAGTTGCTTTCATAAATGCCTTATTTTGGAAATTCAAATAAATGATGTGAATATCAGTAAAATTTGGTTTAGTCCTTGCAAAAACCACATGCAGCAGTTTCTGTAGTGTAGTGGTTATCACTTTTGCTTCACACGCGAAAGGTCCCCGGTTTGAAACCGCGTGGAAACAGTGCTCTTTGACACATTCAGTAAGAACTGTATTTATAACAGTGAATAGTTGCTTTCATAAATGCCTTATTTTGGAAATTCAAAGACATGCAGTGAATATCAGTAAAATTTGGTTCAGTCCTTGCAAAAATCACATGCGGCAGTTTCTATAGTGTAGTGGTTATCACGTTCGCTTAACACGCGAAAGGTCCCCGGTTTGAAATAGGGTGGAAACAGTGCATTCTTTCATAAATACCTTATTTTGGAAATTCAAATACATGCAGTGAATATCAGTAAAATTTGGTTTAGTCCTTGCAAAAACCACATGCAGCAGTTTCTATAGTGTAGTGGTTATCACATTCGCTTCACACGCAAAAGGTCCCCGGTTCGAAACCGGGTGGAAACAGTGCTCTTTGACACATTCAGTAAGAACTGTATTTATAACAGTGAATAGTTGCTTTCATAAATGCCTTATTTTGGAAATTCAAATAAATGATGTGAATATCAGTAAAATTTGGTTTAGTCCTTGCAAAAACCACATGCAGCAGTTTCTGTAGTGTAGTGGTTATCACGTTCGCTTAACACGCGAAAGGTCCCCGGTTCAAAAACGGGTGGAAACAGTGCTCTTTGACACATTCAGTAAGAACTGTATTTATAACAGTGAATAGTTGCTTTCATAAATGCCTTATTTTGGAAACTCAAAGACATGCAGTGAATATCAGTAAAATTTGGTTTAGACCTTGCAAAAACTACATGCAGCAGTTTCTGTAGTGTAGTGGTTATCACATTTGCTTCACACGCGAAAGGTCCTCGGTTCAAAACAGGGTGGAAACAGTGCTCATTGACACATTCAGTAAGAACTGTATTTATAACAGTGAATAGATGCTTTCATAAATGCCGTATTTTGGAAATTCAAAGACATGCAGTGAATATCAGTAAAATTTGGTTTAGTCCTTGCAAAAATCACATGCAGCAGTTTCTGTAGTGAAGTGGTTATCACGTTCGCTTAACACGCAAAAGGTCCCTGGTTTGAAACCGGGTGGAAAACGTGCTTTCTTTCATAAATGCCTTATTTTGGAAATTCAAATACCTTGCAAAAACCACATGCAGCGATTTCTGTAATGTAGTGGTTATCACATTCGCTTCACACGCGAAAGGTCCCCGGTTCGAAACCGGGTGGAAACAGTGCTCTTTGACACATTCAGTAAGAACTGTATTTATAACAGATAATAATATTTTGGAAATTCAAATACATGCAGTGAATAGCAGTAAAATTTGGTTTAGTACTTGCAAAAATCACATGCGGCAGTTTCTGTAGTGTAGTGGTTATCACGTTCGCTTTACACGCGAAAGGTCCCCGGTTCGAAACCGGGTGGAAACAGTGCTCTTTGACACATTCAGTAAGAACTGTATTTATAACAGTGAATAGTTGCTTTCATAAATGCCTTATTTTGGAAATTCAAAGACATGCAGTGAATATCAGTAAAATTTGGTTTAGTCCTTGCAAAAATCACATGCAGCAGTTTCTGTAGTGTAGTGGTTATCACGTTCGCTTAACATGCGAAAGGTCCCCGGTTCGAAACCGGTTGGAAACAGTGCATTCTTTCATAAATGCCTTATTTTGGAAATTCAAATAAATGATGTGAATATCAGTAAAATTTGGTTTAGTACTTGCAAAAACCGCATGCAGCAGTTTCTGTAGTGTAGTGGTTATCACATTCGCTTCACACGCGAAAGGTCCCCGGTTTGAAACCGGGTGGAAACAGTGCTCTTTGACACATTCAGTAAGAACTGTATTTATAACAGTGAATAGTTGCTTTCATAAATGCCTTATTTTGGAAATTCAAAGACATGCAGTGAATATCAGTAAAATTTGGTTTAGACCTTGCAAAAACCACATGCAGCAGTTTCTGTAGTGTAGTGGTTATCACGTTCGCTTAACACGCGAAAGGTCCCCGGTTCGAAATAGGGTGGAAACAGTGCATTCTTTCATAAATGCCTTATTTTGGAAATTCAAATACATGCAGTGAATATCAGTAAAATTTGGTTTAGTCCTTGCAAAAATCACATGAAGCAGTTTCTGTAGTGTAGTGGTTATCACATTTGCTTCACACGCGAAAGGTCCCCGGTTCGAAACCGGGTGGAAACAGTGCTCTTTGACACATTCAGTAAGAACTGTATTTATAACAGATAATAATATTTTGGAAATTCAAATACATGCAGTGAATAGCAGTAAAATTTGGTTTAGTCCTTGCAAAAATCACATGCGGCAGTTTCTGTAGTGTAGTGGTTATCACGTTCGCTTTACACGCGAAAGGTCCCCGGTTCGAAACCGGGTGGAAACAGTGCTCTTTGACACATTCAGTAAGAACTGAATTTATAACAGTGAATAGTTGCTTTCATAAATGCCTTATTTTGGAAATTCAAATAAATGATGTGAATATCAGTAAAATTTGGTTTAGTCCTTGCAAAAATCACATGCAGCAGTTTCTGTAGTGTAGTGGTTTCCACGTTCGCTTAACACGCGAAAGGTACCTGGTTTGAAACCGGGTGGAAAAAGTGCTTTCTTTCATAAATGCCTTATTTTGGAAATTCAAATACATGCAGTGAATATCAGTAAAATTTGGTTTAGTCCTTGCAAAAACCACATGAAGCAGTTTCTGTAGTGTAGTGGTTATCACATTCGCTTCACACGCGAAAGGTCCCCGGTTCGAAACCGGGTGGAAACAGTGCTCTTTGACACATTCAGTAAGAACTGTATTTATAACAGATAATAATATTTTGGAAATTCAAATACATGCAGTGAATAGCAGTAAAATTTGGTTTAGTCCTTGCAAAAATCACATGCGGCAGTTTCTGTAGTGTAGTGGTTATCACATTCGCTTCACACGCGAAAGGTCCCCGGTTCGAAACCGGGTGGAAACAGTGCTCTTTGACACATTCAGTAAGAACTGTATTTATAACAGATAATAATATTTTGGAAATTCAAATACATGCAGTGAATATCAGTAAAATTTGGTTTAGTCCTTGCAAAAACCACACGAAGCAGTTTCTGTAGTGTAGTGGTTATCACATTTGCTTCACACGCGAAAGGTCCCCGGTTCGAAACCGGGTGGAAACAGTGCTCTTTGACACATTCAGTAAGAACTGTATTTATAACAGTGAATAGTTGCTTTCATAAATGCCTTATTTTGGAAATTCAAATAAATGATGTGAATATCAGTAAAATTTGGTTTAGTCCTTGCAAAAATCACATGCGGCAGTTTCTGTAGTGTAGTGGTTATCACGTTCGCTTAACACGCGAAAGGTCCCTGGTTTGAAACCGGGTGGTAAAAGTGCTTTCTTTCATAAATGCCTTATATTGGAAATTCAAATACATGCAGTGAATATCAGTAAAATTTGGTTTAGTCCTTGCAAAAACCACATGCAGCGATTTCTGTAATGTAGTGATCATCACATTCGCTTCACACGCGAAAGGTCCCCGGTTCGAAACCTGGGTGGAAACAGTGCCCTTTGACACATTCAGTAAGAACTGTATTTATAACAGTGAATAGTTGCTTTCATAAATGCCTTATTTTGGAAATTCAAATAAATGATGTGAATATCAGTAAAATTTGGTTTAGTCCTTGCAAAAATCACATGCGGCAGTTTCTGTAGTGTAGTGGTTATCACGTTCGCTTTACACGCGAAAGGTCCCCGGTTCGAAACCGTGTGGAAACAATGCTCTTTGACACATTCAGTAAGAACTGTATTTATAACAGTGAATACTTGCTTTCATAAATGCCTTATTTTGGAAATTCAAAGACATGCAGTGAATATCAGTAAAATTTGGTTTAGTCCTTGCAAAAACCACATGAAGCAGTTTCTGTAGTGTAGTGGTTATCACATTCGCTTCACACGCGAAAGGTCCCCGGTTAGAAACCGGGTGGAAACAGTGCTCTTTGACACATTCAGTAAGAACTGTATTTATAACAGATAATAATATTTTGGAAATTCAAATACATGCAGTGAATATCAGTAAAATTTGGTTTAGTCCTTGCAAAAACCACATGCAGTAGTTTCTGTAGTGTATTGGTTATCACATTCGCTTTACATGCGAAAGGTCCCCGGTTCGAAACTGGGTGGAAACACTGCTCTTTGACATATTCAGTAAGAACTGAATTTATAACAGTGAATAGTTGCTTTCATAAATGCCTTATTTTGGAAATTCAAATACATGCAGTCAATATCAGTAAAATTTGGTTTAGTCCTTGCAAAAACCACATGCAGCAGTTTCTGTAGTGTAGTGGTTATCACATTTGCTTCACACGCTAAAGGTCCCCGGTTCGAAACCGGGTGGAAACAGTGCTCTTTGACACATTCAGTAAGAACTGTATTTATAACAGAGAATAATAATATTTTGGAAATTCAAATACATGCAGTGAATAGCAGTAAAATTTGGTTTAGTCCTTGCAAAAATCACATGCGGCAGTTTCTGTAGTGTAGTGGTTATTACGTTTGCTTTACACGCGAAAGGTCCCCGGTTCGAAACCGGGTGGAAACAGTGCATTCTTTCATAAATGCCTTATTTTGGAAATTCAAATTCATGCAGTGAATATCAGTAAAATTTGGTTTAGTCCTTGCGAAAATCACAAGCAGCAGTTTCTGTAGTGTAGTGGTTATCACGTTCGCTTAACACGCGAAAGATCCCCGTTTCGAAACCGGGTGGAAACAGTGCTCTTTGACACATTCAGTAAGAACTGTATTTATAACAGAGAATAGTTGCTTTCATAAATGCCTTATTTTGGAAATTCAAAGACATGCAGTGAATATCAGTAAAATTTGGTTTAGTCCTTGCAAAAACCACATGCAGTAGTTTCTGTAGTGTATTGGTTATCACATTCGCTTTACATGCGAAAGGTCCCCGGTTCGAAACTTGGTGGAAACAGTGCTCTTTGACACATTCAGTAAGAACTGTATTTATAACAGTGAATAGTTGCTTTCATAAATGCCTTATTTTGGAAATTCAAATAAATGATGTGAATATCAGTAAAATTTGGTTTAGTCCTTGCAAAAACCACATGCAGCAGTTTCTGTAGTGTAGTGGTTATCACATTCGCTTCACACGCGAAAGGTCCCCGGGTGGAAACAGTGCTCTTTGACACATTCAGTAAGAACTGTATTTATAACAGTGAATAGTTGCTTTCATAAATGCCTTATTTTGGAAATTCAAAGACATGCAGTGAATATCAGTAAAATTTGGTTTAGTCCTTGCAAAAATCACATGCAGCAGTTTCTGTAGTGTAGTGGTTATCACGTTCGCTTAACACGCAAAAGGTCCCTGGTTTGAAACAGGGTGGAAAAAGTGCTTTCTTTCATAAATGCCTTATTTTGGAAATTCAAATACATGCAGTGAATATCAGTAAAATTTGGTTTAGTCCTTGCAAAAACCAAATGCAGCGATTTCTGTAGTGTAGTGGTTATCACATTCGCTTCACACGCAAAAGGTCCCCGGTTTGAAACCGGGTGGAAACAGTGCTCTTTGACATATTCAGTAAGAACTGTATTTATAACAGTGAATAGTTGCTTTCATAAATGCCTTATTTTGGAAAGTCAAATAAATGATGTGAATATCAGTAAAATTTGGTTTAGTCCTTGCAAAAACCACATGCAGCAGTTTTTGTAGTGTAGTGGTTATCACGTTCGCTTAACACGCGAAAGGTCCCTGGTTCAAAAACGGGTGGAAACAGTGCTCTTTGACACATTCAGTAAGAACTGTATTTATAACAGTGAATAGTTGCTTTCATAAATGCCTTATTTTGGAAATTCAAAGACATGCAGTGAATATCAGTAAAATTTGGTTTAGACCTTGCAAAACCTACATGCAGCAGTTTCTGTAGTGTAGTGGTTATCACATTTGCTTCACACGCGAAAGGTCCTCGGTTCAAAACAGGGTGGAAACAGTGCTCATTGACACATTCAGTAAGAACTGTATTTATAACAGTGAATAGTTGCTTTCATAAATGCCTTATTTTGGAAATTCAAAGACATGCAGTGAATATCAGTAAAATTTGGTTTAGTCCTTGCAAAAACCACATGCAGCAGTTTCTGTAGTGTAGTGGTTATCACGTTCGCTTAACACGCAAAAGGTCCCTGGTTTGAAACCGGGTGGAAAACGTGCTTTCTTTCATAAATGCCTTATTTTGGAAATTCAAATACCTTGCAAAAACCACATGCAGCGATTTCTGTAATGTAGTGGTTATCACATTCGCTTCACACGCGAAAGGTCCCCGGTTCGAAACCGGGTGGAAACAGTGCTCTTTGACACATTCAGTAAGAACTGTATTTATAACAGATAATAATATTTTGGAAATTCAAATACATGCAGTGAATAGCAGTAAAATTTGGTTTAGTACTTGCAAAAATCACATGCGGCAGTTTCTGTAGTGTAGTGGTTATCACGTTCGCTTTACACGCGAAAGGTCCCCGGTTCGAAACCGGGTGGAAACAGTGCTCTTTGACACATTCAGTAAGAACTGTATTTATAACAGTGAATAGTTGCTTTCATAAATGCCTTATTTTGGAAATTCAAAGACATGCAGTGAATATCAGTAAAATTTGGTTTAGTCCTTGCAAAAATCACATGCAGCAGTTTCTGTAGTGTAGTGGTTATCACGTTCGCTTAACATGCGAAAGGTCCCCGGTTCGAAACCGGTTGGAAACATTGCATTCTTTCATAAATGCCTTATTTTGGAAATTCAAATAAATGATGTGAATATCAGTAAAATTTGGTTTAGTACTTGCAAAAACCGCATGCAGCAGTTTCTGTAGTGTAGTGGTTATCACATTCGCTTCACACGCGAAAGGTCCCCGGTTCGAAACCGGGTGGAAACAGTGCTCTTTGACACATTCAGTAAGAACTGTATTTATAACAGTGAATAGTTGCTTTCATAAATGCCTTATTTTGGAAATTCAAAGACATGCAGTGAATATCAGTAAAATTTGGTTTAGACCTTGCAAAAACCACATGCAGCAGTTTCTGTAGTGTAGTGGTTATCACGTTCGCTTAACACGCGAAAGGTCCCCGGTTCGAAATAGGGTGGAAACAGTGCATTCTTTCATAAATGCCTTATTTTGGAAATTCAAATACATGCAGTGAATATCAGTAAAATTTGGTTTAGTCCTTGCAAAAATCACATGAAGCAGTTTCTGTAGTGTAGTGGTTATCACATTTGCTTCACACGCGAAAGGTCCCCGGTTCGAAACCGGGTGGAAACAGTGCTCTTTGACACATTCAGTAAGAACTGTATTTATAACAGATAATAATATTTTGGAAATTCAAATACATGCAGTGAATAGCAGTAAAATTTGGTTTAGTCCTTGCAAAAATCACATGCGGCAGTTTCTGTAGTGTAGTGGTTATCACGTTCGCTTTACACGCGAAAGGTCCCCGGTTCGAAACCGGGTGGAAACAGTGCTCTTTGACACATTCAGTAAGAACTGTATTTATAACAGTAAATAGTTGCTTTCATAAATGCCTTATTTTGGAAATTCAAATAAATGATGTGAATATCAGTAAAATTTGGTTTAGTCCTTGCAAAAACCACATGCAGCAGTTTCTGTAGTGTAGTGGTTATCACATTTGCTTCACACGCGAAAGGTCCCCGGTTTGAAACCGCGTGGAAACAGTGCTCTTTGACACATTCAGTAAGAACTGTATTTATAACAGTGAATAGTTGCTTTCATAAATGCCTTATTTTGGAAATTCAAAGACATGCAGTGAATATCAGTAAAATTTGGTTCAGTCCTTGCAAAAATCACATGCGGCAGTTTCTATAGTGTAGTGGTTATCACGTTCGCTTAACACGCGAAAGGTCCCCGGTTTGAAATAGGGTGGAAACAGTGCATTCTTTCATAAATACCTTATTTTGGAAATTCAAATACATGCAGTGAATATCAGTAAAATTTGGTTTAGTCCTTGCAAAAACCACATGCAGCAGTTTCTATAGTGTAGTGGTTATCACATTCGCTTCACACGCAAAAGGTCCCCGGTTCGAAACCGGGTGGAAACAGTGCTCTTTGACACATTCAGTAAGAACTGTATTTATAACAGTGAATAGTTGCTTTCATAAATGCCTTATTTTGGAAATTCAAATAAATGATGTGAATATCAGTAAAATTTGGTTTAGTCCTTGCAAAAACCACATGCAGCAGTTTCTGTAGTGTAGTGGTTATCACGTTCGCTTAACACGCGAAAGGTCCCCGGTTCAAAAACGGGTGGAAACAGTGCTCTTTGACACATTCAGTAAGAACTGTATTTATAACAGTGAATAGTTGCTTTCATAAATGCCTTATTTTGGAAACTCAAAGACATGCAGTGAATATCAGTAAAATTTGGTTTAGACCTTGCAAAAACTACATGCAGCAGTTTCTGTAGTGTAGTGGTTATCACATTTGCTTCACACGCGAAAGGTCCTCGGTTCAAAACAGGGTGGAAACAGTGCTCATTGACACATTCAGTAAGAACTGTATTTATAACAGTGAATAGATGCTTTCATAAATGCCGTATTTTGGAAATTCAAAGACATGCAGTGAATATCAGTAAAATTTGGTTTAGTCCTTGCAAAAATCACATGCAGCAGTTTCTGTAGTGAAGTGGTTATCACGTTCGCTTAACACGCAAAAGGTCCCTGGTTTGAAACCGGGTGGAAAACGTGCTTTCTTTCATAAATGCCTTATTTTGGAAATTCAAATACCTTGCAAAAACCACATGCAGCGATTTCTGTAATGTAGTGGTTATCACATTCGCTTCACACGCGAAAGGTCCCCGGTTCGAAACCGGGTGGAAACAGTGCTCTTTGACACATTCAGTAAGAACTGTATTTATAACAGATAATAATATTTTGGAAATTCAAATACATGCAGTGAATAGCAGTAAAATTTGGTTTAGTACTTGCAAAAATCACATGCGGCAGTTTCTGTAGTGTAGTGGTTATCACGTTCGCTTTACACGCGAAAGGTCCCCGGTTCGAAACCGGGTGGAAACAGTGCTCTTTGACACATTCAGTAAGAACTGTATTTATAACAGTGAATAGTTGCTTTCATAAATGCCTTATTTTGGAAATTCAAAGACATGCAGTGAATATCAGTAAAATTTGGTTTAGTCCTTGCAAAAATCACATGCAGCAGTTTCTGTAGTGTAGTGGTTATCACGTTCGCTTAACATGCGAAAGGTCCCCGGTTCGAAACCGGTTGGAAACAGTGCATTCTTTCATAAATGCCTTATTTTGGAAATTCAAATAAATGATGTGAATATCAGTAAAATTTGGTTTAGTACTTGCAAAAACCGCATGCAGCAGTTTCTGTAGTGTAGTGGTTATCACATTCGCTTCACACGCGAAAGGTCCCCGGTTCGAAACCGGGTGGAAACAGTGCTCTTTGACACATTCAGTAAGAACTGTATTTATAACAGTGAATAGTTGCTTTCATAAATGCCTTATTTTGGAAATTCAAAGACATGCAGTGAATATCAGTAAAATTTGGTTTAGACCTTGCAAAAACCACATGCAGCAGTTTCTGTAGTGTAGTGGTTATCACGTTCGCTTAACACGCGAAAGGTCCCCGGTTCGAAATAGGGTGGAAACAGTGCATTCTTTCATAAATGCCTTATTTTGGAAATTCAAATACATGCAGTGAATATCAGTAAAATTTGGTTTAGTCCTTGCAAAAATCACATGAAGTAGTTTCTGTAGTGTAGTGGTTATCACATTTGCTTCACACGCGAAAGGTCCCCGGTTCGAAACCGGGTGGAAACAGTGCTCTTTGACACATTCAGTAAGAACTGTATTTATAACAGATAATAATATTTTGGAAATTCAAATACATGCAGTGAATAGCAGTAAAATTTGGTTTAGTCCTTGCAAAAATCACATGCGGCAGTTTCTGTAGTGTAGTGGTTATCACGTTCGCTTTACACGCGAAAGGTCCCCGGTTCGAAACCGGGTGGAAACAGTGCTCTTTGACACATTCAGTAAGAACTGAATTTATAACAGTGAATAGTTGCTTTCATAAATGCCTTATTTTGGAAATTCAAATAAATGATGTGAATATCAGTAAAATTTGGTTTAGTCCTTGCAAAAATCACATGCAGCAGTTTCTGTAGTGTAGTGGTTTCCACGTTCGCTTAACACGCGAAAGGTACCTGGTTTGAAACCGGGTGGAAAAAGTGCTTTCTTTCATAAATGCCTTATTTTGGAAATTCAAATACATGCAGTGAATATCAGTAAAATTTGGTTTAGTCCTTGCAAAAACCACATGAAGCAGTTTCTGTAGTGTAGTGGTTATCACATTCGCTTCACACACGAAAGGTCCCCGGTTCGAAACCGGGTGGAAACAGTGCTCTTTGACACATTCAGTAAGAACTGTATTTATAACAGATAATAATATTTTGGAAATTCAAATACATGCAGTGAATAGCAGTAAAATTTGGTTTAGTCCTTGCAAAAATCACATGCGGCAGTTTCTGTAGTGTAGTGGTTATCACATTCGCTTCACACGCGAAAGGTCCCCGGTTCGAAACCGGGTGGAAACAGTGCTCTTTGACACATTCAGTAAGAACTGTATTTATAACAGATAATAATATTTTGGAAATTCAAATACATGCAGTGAATATCAGTAAAATTTGGTTTAGTCCTTGCAAAAACCACACGAAGCAGTTTCTGTAGTGTAGTGGTTATCACATTTGCTTCACAAGCGAAAGGTCCCCGGTTCGAAACCGGGTGGAAACAGTGCTCTTTGACACATTCAGTAAGAACTGTATTTATAACAGTGAATAGTTGCTTTCATAAATGCCTTATTTTGGAAATTCAAATAAATGATGTGAATATCAGTAAAATTTGGTTTAGTCCTTGCAAAAATCACATGCGGCAGTTTCTGTAGTGTAGTGGTTATCACGTTCGCTTAACACGCGAAAGGTCCCTGGTTTGAAACCGGGTGGTAAAAGTGCTTTCTTTCATAAATGCCTTATATTGGAAATTCAAATACATGCAGTGAATATCAGTAAAATTTGGTTTAGTCCTTGCAAAAACCACATGCAGCGATTTCTGTAATGTAGTGATCATCACATTCGCTTCACACGCGAAAGGTCCCCGGTTCGAAACCTGGGTGGAAACAGTGCCCTTTGACACATTCAGTAAGAACTGTATTTATAACAGTGAATAGTTGCTTTCATAAATGCCTTATTTTGGAAATTCAAATAAATGATGTGAATATCAGTAAAATTTGGTTTAGTCCTTGCAAAAATCACATGCGGCAGTTTCTGTAGTGTAGTGGTTATCACGTTCGCTTTACACGCGAAAGGTCCCCGGTTCGAAACCGTGTGGAAACAATGCTCTTTGACACATTCAGTAAGAACTGTATTTATAACAGTGAATACTTGCTTTCATAAATGCCTTATTTTGGAAATTCAAAGACATGCAGTGAATATCAGTAAAATTTGGTTTAGTCCTTGCAAAAACCACATGAAGCAGTTTCTGTAGTGTAGTGGTTATCACATTCGCTTCACACGCGAAAGGTCCCCGGTTAGAAACCGGGTGGAAACAGTGCTCTTTGACACATTCAGTAAGAACTGTATTTATAACAGATAATAATATTTTGGAAATTCAAATACATGCAGTGAATATCAGTAAAATTTGGTTTAGTCCTTGCAAAAACCACATGCAGTAGTTTCTGTAGTGTATTGGTTATCACATTCGCTTTACATGCGAAAGGTCCCCGGTTCGAAACTGGGTGGAAACACTGCTCTTTGACATATTCAGTAAGAACTGTATTTATAACAGTGAATAGTTGCTTTCATAAATGCCTTATTTTGGAAATTCAAATACATGCAGTCAATATCAGTAAAATTTGGTTTAGTCCTTGCAAAAACCACATGCAGCAGTTTCTGTAGTGTAGTGGTTATCACATTTGCTTCACACGCTAAAGGTCCCCGGTTCGAAACCGGGTGGAAACAGTGCTCTTTGACACATTCAGTAAGAACTGTATTTATAACAGAGAATAATAATATTTTGGAAATTCAAATACATGCAGTGAATAGCAGTAAAATTTGGTTTAGTCCTTGCAAAAATCACATGCGGCAGTTTCTGTAGTGTAGTGGTTATTCCGTTTGCTTTCCACGCGAAAGGTCCCCGGTTCGAAACCGGGTGGAAACAGTGCATTCTTTCATAAATGCCTTATTTTGGAAATTCAAATTCATGCAGTGAATATCAGTAAAATTTGGTTTAGTCCTTGCGAAAATCACAAGCAGCAGTTTCTGTAGTGTAGTGGTTATCACGTTCGCTTAACACGCGAAAGATCCCCGTTTCGAAACTGGGTGGAAACAGTGCTCTTTGACACATTCAGTAAGAACTGTATTTATAACAGAGAATAGTTGCTTTCATAAATGCCTTATTTTGGAAATTCAAAGACATGCAGTGAATATCAGTAAAATTTGGTTTAGTCCTTGCAAAAACCACATGCAGTAGTTTCTGTAGTGTATTGGTTATCACATTCGCTTTACATGCGAAAGGTCCCCGGTTCGAAACTTGGTGGAAACAGTGCTCTTTGACACATTCAGTAAGAACTGTATTTATAACAGTGAATAGTTGCTTTCATAAATGCCTTATTTTGGAAATTCAAATAAATGATGTGAATATCAGTAAAATTTGGTTTAGTCCTTGCAAAAACCACATGCAGCAGTTTCTGTAGTGTAGTGGTTATCACATTCGCTTCACACGCGAAAGGTCCCCGGGTGGAAACAGTGCTCTTTGACACATTCAGTAAGAACTGTATTTATAACAGTGAATAGTTGCTTTCATAAATGCCTTATTTTGGAAATTCAAAGACATGCAGTGAATATCAGTAAAATTTGGTTTAGTCCTTGCAAAAACCAAATGCAGCGATTTCTGTAGTGTAGTGGTTATCACATTCGCTTCACACGCAAAAGGTCCCCGGTTTGAAACCGGGTGGAAACAGTGCCCTTTGACACATTCAGTAAGAACTGTATTTATAACAGTGAATAGTTGCTTTCATAAATGCCTTATTTTGGAAAGTCAAATAAATGATGTGAATATCAGTAAAATTTGGTTTAGTCCTTGCAAAAACCACATGCAGCAGTTTTTGTAGTGTAGTGGTTATCACGTTCGCTTAACACGCGAAAGGTCCCTGGTTCAAAAACGGGTGGAAACAGTGCTCTTTGACACATTCAGTAAGAACTGTATTTATAACAGTGAATAGTTGCTTTCATAAATGCCTTATTTTGGAAATTCAAAGACATGCAGTGAATATCAGTAAAATTTGGTTTAGACCTTGCAAAACCTACATGCAGCAGTTTCTGTAGTGTAGTGGTTATCACATTTGCTTCACACGCGAAAGGTCCTCGGTTCAAAACAGGGTGGAAACAGTGCTCATTGACACATTCAGTAAGAACTGTATTTATAACAGTGAATAGTTGCTTTCATAAATGCCTTATTTTGGAAATTCAAAGACATGCAGTGAATATCAGTAAAATTTGGTTTAGTCCTTGCAAAAACCACATGCAGCAGTTTCTGTAGTGTAGTGGTTATCACGTTCGCTTAACACGCGAAAGGTCCCTGGTTTGAAACCGGTTGGAAAAAGTGCTTTCTTTCATAAATGCCTTATTTTGGAAATTCAAATACCTTGCAAAAACCACATGCAGCGATTTCTGTAATGTAGTGGTTATCACATTTGCTTCACACGCGAAAGGTCCCCGGTTCGAAACCGGGTGGAAACAGTGCTCTTTGACACATTCAGTAAGAACTGTATTTATAACAGATAATAATATTTTGGAAATTCAAATACATGCAGTGAATAGCAGTAAAATTTGGTTTAGTACTTGCAAAAATCACATGCGGCAGTTTCTGTAGTGTAGTGGTTATCACGTTCGCTTTACACGCGAAAGGTCCCCGGGTGGAAACAGTGTTCTTTGACACATTCAGTAAGAACTGTATTTATAACAGTGAATAGTTGCTTTCATAAATGCCTTATTTTGGAAATTCAAAGACATGCAGTGAATATCAGTAAAATTTGGTTTAGTCCTTGCAAAAATCACATGCAGTAGTTTCTGTAGTGTAGTGGTTATCACATTCGCTTCACACGCGAAAGGTCCCCGGTTCGAAACCGGGTGGGAACAGTGCTCTTTGACACATTCAGTAAGAACTGTATTTATAACAGATAATAATATTTTGGAAATTCAAATACATGCAGTGAATAGCAGTAAAATTTGGTTTAGTACTTGCAAAAATCACATGCGGCAGTTTCTGTAGTAAAGTGGTTATCACGTTCGCTTTACACGCGAAAGGTCCCCGGTTCGAAACCGGGTGGAAACAGTGCTCTTTGACACATTCAGTAAGAACTGTATTTATAACAGTGAATAGTTGCTTTCATAAATGCCTTATTTTGGAAATTCAAAGACATGCAGTGAATATCAGTAAAATTTGGTTCAGTCCTTGCAAAAATCACATGCAGTAGTTTCTGTAGTGTAGTGGTTATCACATTCGCTTCACACGCGAAAGGTCCCCGGTTCGAAACCGGGTGGGAACAGTGCTCTTTGACACATTCAGTAAGAACTGTATTTATAACAGATAATAATATTTTGGAAATTCAAATACATGCAGTGAATAGCAGTAAAATTTGGTTTAGTACTTGCAAAAATGACATGCGGCAGTTTCTGTAGTGTAGTGGTTATCACGTTCGCTTTACACGCGAAAGGTCCCTGGTTCGAAACCGGGTGGAAACAGTGCTCTTTGACACATTCAGTAAGAACTGTATTTATAACAGTGAATAGTTGCTTTCATAAATGCCTTATTTTGGAAATTCAAAGACATGCAGTGAATATCAGTAAAATTTGGTTTAGTCCTTGCAAAAACCACATGAAGCAGTTTCTGTAGTGTAGTGGTTATCACGTTCGCTTAACACGCGAAAGGTCCCTGGTTCGAAACCGGGTGGAAACAGTGCTCTTTGACACATTCAGTAAGAACTGTATTTATAACAGTAAATAGTTGCTTTCATAAATGCCTTATTTTGGAAATTCAAATAAATGATGTGAATATCAGTAAAATTTGGTTTAGTCCTTGCAAAAATCACATGCAGCAGTTTCTGTAGTGTAGTGGTTATCACGTTCGCTTAACACGCGAAAGGTCCCCGGTTCGAAACCGGGTGGAAACAGTGCATTCTTTCATAAATGCATTATTTTGGAAATTCAAATACATGCAGTGAATATCAGTAAAATTTGGTTTAGTCCTTGCAAAAACAACATGCAGCAGTTTCAGTAGTGTAGTGTTTATCACATTCGCTTCACAGGTGAAAGGTCCCCGGTTCGAAACCGGGTGGAAACAGTGCTCTTTGACACATTCAGTAAGAACTGTTTTTATAACAGTAAATAGTTGCTTTCATAAATGCCTTATTTTGGAAATTCAAATAAATGATGTGAATATCAGTAAAATTTGGTTTAGTCCTTGCAAAAATAACATGCAGCAGTTTCTGTAGTGTAGTGGTTATCACATTCGCTTCACACGCGAAAGGTCCCAGGTTTGAAACCGGGTGGAAACAGTGCTCTTTGACACATTCAGTAAGAACTGTATTTATAACAGTGAATAGTTGCTTTCATAAATGCCTTATTTTGGAAAGTCAAATAAATGATGTGAATATCAGTAAAATTTGGTTTAGTCCTTGCAAAAACCACATGCAGCAGTTTCTGTAGTGTAGTGGTTATCACGTTCGCTTAACACGCGAAAGGTCCCCGGTTCAAAAACGGGTGGAAACAGTGCTCTTTGACACATTCAGTAAGAACTGTATTTATAACAGTGAATAGTTGCTTTCATAAATGCCTTATTTTGGAAATTCAAAGACATGCAGTGAATATCAGTAAAATTTGGTTTAGACCTTGCAAAAACTACATGCAGCAGTTTCTGTAGTGTAGTGGTTATCACATTTGCTTCACACGCGAAAGGTCCTCGGTTCAAAACAGGGTGGAAACAGTGCTCATTGACACATTCAGTAAGAACTGTATTTATAACAGTGAATAGTTGCTTTCATAAATGCCTTATTTTGGAAATTCAAAGACATGCAGTGAATATCAGTAAAATTTGGTTTAGTCCTTGCAAAAACCACATGCAGCAGTTTCTGTAGTGTAGTGGTTATCACGTTCGCTTAACACGCGAAAGGTCCCTGGTTTGAAACCGGTTGGAAAAAGTGCTTTCTTTCATAAATGCCATATTTTGGAAATTCAAATACCTTGCAAAAACCACATGCAGCGATTTCTGTAATGTAGTGGTTATCACATTCGCTTCACACGCGAAAGGTCCCCGGTTCGAAACCGGGTGGAAACAGTGCTCTTTGACACATTCAGTAAGAACTGTATTTATAACAGTAAATAGTTGCTTTCATAAATGCCTTATTTTGGAAATTAAAATAAATTATGTGAATATCAGTAAAATTTGGTTTAGTCCTTGCAAAAATCACATGCAGTAGTTTCTGTAGTGTAGTGGTTATCACATTCGCTTCACACGCGAAAGGTCCCCGGTTTGAAACCGGGTGGAAACAGTGCTCTTTGACACATTCAGTAAGAACTGTATTTATAACAGTGAATAGTTGCTTTCATAATTGCCTTATTTTGGAAATTCAAAGACATGCAGTGAATATCAGTAAAATTTGGTTTAGTCCTTGCAAAAATCACATGCAGCAGTTTCTGTAGTGTAGTGGTTATCACGTTCGCTTAACACGCGAAAGGTCCCGGGTTCGAAATCGGGTGGAAACAGTGCATTCTTTCGTAAATGCCTTATTTTGGAAATTCAAATACATGCAGTGAATACCAGTAAAATTTGGTTTAGTCCTTGCAAAAATCACATGCAGCAGTGTCTGTAGAGTAGTGGTTATCACGTTTGCTTTACACGCGAAAGGTCCCTGGTTCGAAACCGGGTGGAAACAGTGCTCTTTGACACATTCAGTAAGAACTGTATTTATAACAGTAAATAGTTGCTTTCATAAATGCCTTATTTTGGAAATTCAAATAAATGATGTGAATATCAGTAAAATTTGGTTTAGTCCTTGCAAAAATCACATGCAGTAGTTTCTGTAGTGTAGTGGTTATCACATTCGCTTCACAGGCGAAAGGTCCCCGGTTCGAAACCGGGTGGAAACAGTGCTCTTTGACTTATTCAGTAAGAACTGTATTTATAACAGTAAATAGTTGCTTTCATAAATGCCTTATTTTGGAAATTCAAATAAATGATGTGAATATCAGTAAAATTTGGTTTAGTCCTTGCAAAAACCACATGCAGCAGTTTCTGTAGTGTAGTGGTTATCACATTTGCTTCACACGCGAAAGGTCCCCGGTTCGAAACCGGATGGAAACAGTGCTCTTTGACACATTCAGTAAGAACTGTATTAATAACAGTGAATAGTTGCTTTCATAAATGCCTTATTTTGGAAATTCAAATAAATGATGTGAATATCAGTAAAATTTGGTTTAGTCCTTGCAAAAATCACATGCAGTAGTTTCTGTAGTGTAGTGGTTATCACATTCGCTTCACACGCGAAAGGTCCCCGGTTCGAAACCGGGTGGGAACAGTGCTCTTTGACACATTCAGTAAGAACTGTATTTATAACAGATAATAATATTTTGGAAATTCAAATACATGCAGTGAATAGCAGTAAAATTTGGTTTAGTACTTGCAAAAATGACATGCGGCAGTTTCTGTAGTGTAGTGGTTATCACGTTCGCTTTACACGCGAAAGGTCCCCGGTTCGAAACCGGGTGGAAACAGTGCTCTTTGACACATTCAGTAAGAACTGTATTTATAACAGTGAATAGTTGCTTTCATAAATGCCTTATTTTGGAAATTCAAAGACATGCAGTGAATATCAGTAAAATTTGGTTTAGTCCTTGCAAAAACCACATGAAGCAGTTTCTGTAGTGTAGTGGTTATCACGTTCGCTTAACACGCGAAAGGTCCCTGGTTCGAAACCGGGTGGAAACAGTGCTCTTTGACACATTCAGTAAGAACTGTATTTATAACAGTAAATAGTTGCTTTCATAAATGCCTTATTTTGGAAATTCAAATAAATGATGTGAATATCAGTAAAATTTGGTTTAGTCCTTGCAAAAATCACATGCAGCAGTTTCTGTAGTGTAGTGGTTATCACGTTCGCTTAACACGCGAAAGGTCCCCGGTTCGAAACCGGGTGGAAACAGTGCATTCTTTCATAAATGCATTATTTTGGAAATTCAAATAAATGATGTGAATATCAGTAAAATTTGGTTTAGTCCTTGCAAAAGTCACATGCAGCAGTTTCTGTAGTGTAGTGGTTATCACGTTCGCTTAACACGCGAAAGGTCCCCGGTTCAAAAACGGGTGGAAACAGTGCTCTTTGACACATTCAGTAAGAACTGTATTTATAACAGTGAATAGTTGCTTTCATAAATGCCTTATTTTGGAAATTCAAAGACATGCAGTGAATATCAGTAAAATTTGGTTTAGACCTTGCAAAAACTACATGCAGCAGTTTCTGTAGTGTAGTGGTTATCACATTTGCTTCACACGCGAAAGGTCCTCGGTTCAAAACAGGGTGGAAACAGTGCTCATTGACACATTCAGTAAGAACTGTATTTATAACAGTGAATAGTTGCTTTCATAAATGCCTTATTTTGGAAATTCAAAGACATGCAGTGAATATCAGTAAAATTTGGTTTAGTCCTTGCAAAAACCACATGCAGCAGTTTCTGTAGTGTAGTGGTTATCACGTTCGCTTAACACGCGAAAGGTCCCTGGTTTGAAACCGGTTGGAAAAAGTGCTTTCTTTCATAAATGCCATATTTTGGAAATTCAAATACCTTGCAAAAACCACATGCAGCGATTTCTGTAATGTAGTGGTTATCACATTCGCTTCACACGCGAAAGGTCCCCGGTTCGAAACCGGGTGGAAACAGTGCTCTTTGACACATTCAGTAAGAACTGTATTTATAACAGTAAATAGTTGCTTTCATAAATGCCTTATTTTGGAAATTAAAATAAATTATGTGAATATCAGTAAAATTTGGTTTAGTCCTTGCAAAAATCACATGCAGTAGTTTCTGTAGTGTAGTGGTTATCACATTCGCTTCACACGCGAAAGGTCCCCGGTTTGAAACCGGGTGGAAACAGTGCTCTTTGACACATTCAGTAAGAACTGTATTTATAACAGTGAATAGTTGCTTTCATAATTGCATTATTTTGGAAATTCAAAGACATGCAGTGAATATCAGTAAAATTTGGTTTAGTCCTTGCAAAAATCACATGCAGCAGTTTCTGTAGTGTAGTGGTTATCACGTTCGCTTAACACGCGAAAGGTCCCGGGTTCGAAATCGGGTGGAAACAGTGCATTCTTTCGTAAATGCCTTATTTTGGAAATTCAAATACATGCAGTGAATACCAGTAAAATTTGGTTTAGTCCTTGCAAAAATCACATGCAGCAGTGTCTGTAGAGTAGTGGTTATCACGTTTGCTTTACACGCGAAAGGTCCCTGGTTCGAAACCGGGTGGAAACAGTGCTCTTTGACACATTCAGTAAGAACTGTATTTATAACAGTAAATAGTTGCTTTCATAAATGCCTAATTTTGGAAATTCAAATAAATGATGTGAATATCAGTAAAATTTGGTTTAGTCCTTGCAAAAATCACATGCAGTAGTTTCTGTAGTGTAGTGGTTATCACGTTCGCTTCACAGGCGAAAGGTCCCCGGTTCGAAACCGGGTGGAAACAGTGCTCTTTGACTTATTCAGTAAGAACTGTATTTATAACAGTAAATAGTTGCTTTCATAAATGCCTTATTTTGGAAATTCAAATAAATGATGTGAATATCAGTAAAATTTGGTTTAGTCCTTGCAAAAACCACATGCAGCAGTTTCTGTAGTGTAGTGGTTATCACATTTGCTTCACACGCGAAAGGTCCCCGGTTCGAAACCGGATGGAAACAGTGCTCTTTGACACATTCAGTAAGAACTGTATTTATAACAGTGAATAGTTGCTTTCATAAATGCCTTATTTTGGAAATTCAAATAAATGATGTGAATATCAGTAAAATTTGGTTTAGTCCTTGCAAAAACCACATGCAGCAGTTTCTGTAGTGTAGTGGTTATCACATTCGCTTCACACGCGAAAGGTCCCCGGGTGGAAACAGTGCTCTTTGACACATTCAGTAAGAACTGTATTTATAACAGTGAATAGTTGCTTTCATAAATGCCTTATTTTGGAAATTCAAAGACATGCAGTGAATATCAGTAAAATTTGGTCCTTGCAAAAATCACATGCAGCAGTTTCTGTAGTGTAGTGGTTATCACGTTCGCTTAACACGCAAAAGGTCCCTGGTTTGAAACAGGGTGGAAAAAGTGCTTTCTTTCATAAATGCCTTATTTTGGAAATTCAAATACATGCAGTGAATATCAGTAAAATTTGGTTTAGTCCTTGCAAAAACCAAATGCAGCGATTTCTGTAGTGTAGTGGTTATCACATTCGCTTCACATGCAAAAGGTCCCCGGTTTGAAACCGGGTGGAAACAGTGCTCTTTGACACATTCAGTAAGAACTGTATTTATAACAGTGAATAGTTGCTTTCATAAATGCCTTATTTTGGAAAGTCAAATAAATGATGTGAATATCAGTAAAATTTGGTTTAGTCCTTACAAAAACCACATGCAGCAGTTTCTGTAGTGTAGTGGTTATCACGTTCGCTTAACACGCGAAAGGTCCCCGGTTCAAAAACGGGTGGAAACAGTGCTCTTTGACACATTCAGTAAGAACTGTATTTATAACAGTGAATAGTTGCTTTCATAAATGCCTTATTTTGGAAATTCAAAGACATGCAGTGAATATCAGTAAAATTTGGTTTAGACCTTGCAAAACCTACATGCAGCAGTTTCTGTAGTGTAGTGGTTATCACATTTGCTTCACACGCGAAAGGTCCTCGGTTCAAAACAGGGTGGAAACAGTGCTCATTGACACATTCAGTAAGAACTGTATTTATAACAGTGAATAGTTGCTTTCATAAATGCCTTATTTTGGAAATTCAAAGACATGCAGTGAATATCAGTAAAATTTGGTTTAGTCCTTGCAAAAACCACATGCAGCAGTTTCTGTAGTGTAGTGGTTATCACGTTCGCTTAACACGCGAAAGGTCCCTGGTTTGAAACCGGTTTGAAAAAGTGCTTTCTTTCATAAATGCCTTATTTTGGAAATTCAAATACCTTGCAAAAACCACATGCAGCGATTTCTGTAATGTAGTGGTTATCACATTCGCTTCACACGCGAAAGGTCCCCGGTTCGAAACCGGGTGGAAACAGTGCTCTTTGACACATTCAGTAAGAACTGTATTTATAACAGATAATAATATTTTGGAAATTCAAATACATGCAGTGAATAGCAGTAAAATTTGGTTTAGTACTTGCAAAAATCACATGCGGCAGTTTCTGTAGTGTAGTGGTTATCACGTTCGCTTTACACGCGAAAGGTCCCCGGTTCGAAACCGGGTGGAAACAGTGTTCTTTGACACATTCAGTAAGAACTGTATTTATAACAGTGAATAGTTGCTTTCATAAATGCCTTATTTTGGAAATTCAAAGACATGCAGTGAATATCAGTAAAATTTGGTTTAGTCCTTGCAAAAATCACATGCAGTAGTTTCTGTAGTGTAGTGGTTATCACATTCGCTTCACACGCGAAAGGTCCCCGGTTCGAAACCGGGTGGGAACAGTGCTCTTTGACACATTCAGTAAGAACTGTATTTATAACAGATAATAATATTTTGGAAATTCAAATACATGCAGTGAATAGCAGTAAAATTTGGTTTAGTACTTGCAAAAATCACATGCGGCAGTTTCTGTAGTGTAGTGGTTATCACGTTCGCTTTACACGCGAAAGGTCCCCGGTTCGAAACCGGGTGGAAACAGTGCTCTTTGACACATTCAGTAAGAACTGTATTTATAACAGTGAATAGTTGCTTTCATAAATGCCTTATTTTGGAAATTCAAAGACATGCAGTGAATATCAGTAAAATTTGGTTTAGTCCTTGCAAAAACCACATGAAGCAGTTTCTGTAGTGTAGTGGTTATCACGTTCGCTTAACACGCGAAAGGTCCCTGGTTCGAAACCGGGTGGAAACAGTGCTCTTTGACACATTCAGTAAGAACTGTATTCATAACAGTGAATAGTTGCTTTCATAAATGCCTTATTTTGGAAAGTCAAATAAATGATGTGAATATCAGTAAAATTTGGTTTAGTCCTTGCAAAAACCACATGCAGCAGTTTCTGTAGTGTAGTGGTTATCACGTTCGCTTAACACGCGAAAGGTCCCCGGTTCAAAAACGGGTGGAAACAGTGCTCTTTGACACATTCAGTAAGAACTGTATTTATAACAGTGAATAGTTGCTTTCATAAATGCCTTATTTTGGAAATTCAAAGACATGCAGTGAATATCAGTAAAATTTGGTTTAGACCTTGCAAAATCTACATGCAGCAGTTTCTGTAGTGTAGTGGTTATCACATTTGCTTCACACGCGAAAGGTCCTCGGTTCAAAACAGGGTGGAAACAGTGCTCATTGACACATTCAGTAAGAACTGTATTTATAACAGTGAATAGTTGCTTTCATAAATGCCTTATTTTGGAAATTCAAAGACATGCAGTGAATATCAGTAAAATTTGGTTTAGTCCTTGCAAAAACCACATGCAGCAGTTTCTGTAGTGTAGTGGTTATCACGTTCGCTTAACACGCGAAAGGTCCCTGGTTTTAAACCGGTTGGAAAAAGTGCTTTCTTTCATAAATGCCTTATTTTGGAAATTCAAATACCTTGCAAAAACCACATGCAGCGATTTCTGTAATGTAGTGGTTATCACATTCGCTTCACACGCGAAAGGTCCCCGGTTCGAAACCGGGTGGAAACAGTGCTCTTTGACACATTCAGTAAGAACTGTATTTATAACAGTAAATAGTTGCTTTCATAAATGCCTTATTTTGGAAATTAAAATAAATTATGTGAATATCAGTAAAATTTGGTTTAGTCCTTGCAAAAATCACATGCAGTAGTTTCTGTAGTGTAGTGGTTATCACATTCGCTTCACACGCGAAAGGTCCCCGGTTTGAAACCGGGTGGAAACAGTGCTCTTTGACACATTCAGTAAGAACTGTATTTATAACAGTGAATAGTTGCTTTCATAATTGCCTTATTTTGGAAATTCAAAGACATGCAGTGAATATCAGTAAAATTTGGTTTAGTCCTTGCAAAAATCACATGCAGCAGTTTCTGTAGTGTAGTGGTTATCACGTTCGCTTAACACGCGAAAGGTCCCGGGTTCGAAATCGGGTGGAAACAGTGCATTCTTTCGTAAATGCCTTATTTTGGAAATTCAAATACATGCAGTGAATACCAGTAAAATTTGGTTTAGTCCTTGCAAAAATCACATGCAGCAGTGTCTGTAGTGTAGTGGTTATCACGTTTGCTTTACACGCGAAAGGTCCCTGGTTCGAAACCGGGTGGAAACAGTGCTCTTTGACACATTCAGTAAGAACTGTATTTATAACAGTAAATAGTTGCTTTCATAAATGCCTAATTTTGGAAATTCAAATAAATGATGTGAATATCAGTAAAATTTGGTTTAGTCCTTGCAAAAATCACATGCAGTAGTTTCTGTAGTGTAGTGGTTATCACGTTCGCTTCACAGGCGAAAGGTCCCCGGTTCGAAACCGGGTGGAAACAGTGCTCTTTGACTTATTCAGTAAGAACTGTATTTATAACAGTAAATAGTTGCTTTCATAAATGCCTTATTTTGGAAATTCAAATAAATGATGTGAATATCAGTAAAATTTGGTTTAGTCCTTGCAAAAACCACATGCAGCAGTTTCTGTAGTGTAGTGGTTATCACATTTGCTTCACACGCGAAAGGTCCCCGGTTCGAAACCGGATGGAAACAGTGCTCTTTGACACATTCAGTAAGAACTGTATTTATAACAGTGAATAGTTGCTTTCATAAATGCCTTATTTTGGAAATTCAAAGACATGCAGTGAATATCAGTAAAATTTGGTTTAGTCCTTGCAAAAACCACATGAAGCAGTTTCTGTAGTGTAGTGGTTATCACGTTCGCTTAACACGCGAAAGGTCCCTGGTTCGAAACCGGGTGGAAACAGTGCTCTTTGACACATTCAGTAAGAACTGTATTTATAACAGTAAATAGTTGCTTTCATAAATGCCTTATTTTGGAAATTCAAATAAATGATGTGAATATCAGTAAAATTTGGTTTAGTCCTTGCAAAAATCACATGCAGCAGTTTCTGTAGTGTAGTGGTTATCACGTTCGCTTAACACTTGAAAGGTCCCCGGTTCGAAACCGGGTGGAAACAGTGCATTCTTTCATAAATGCCTTATTTTGGAAATTCAAATACATGCAGTGAATATCAGTAAAATTTGGTTTAGTCCTTGCAAAAACAACATGCAGCAGTTTCAGTAGTGTAGTGTTTCTCACATTCGCTTCACAAGCGAAAGGTCCCCAGTTCGAAACCGGTTGGAAACAGTGCTCTTTGACACATTCAGTAAGAACTGTTTTTATAACAGTAAATAGTTGCTTTCATAAATGCCTTATTTTGGAAATTCAAATAAATGATGTGAATATCAGTAAAATTTGGTTTAGTCCTTGCAAAAACAACATGCAGCAGTTTCTGTAGTGTAGTGGTTATCACATTCGCTTCACACGCGAAAGGTCCCCGGTTCGAAACCGGTTGGAAACAGTGCTCTTTGACACATTCAGTAAGAACTGTATTTATAACAGTGAATAGTTGCTTTCATAAATGCCTTATTTTGGAAATTCAAAGACATGCAGTGAATATCAGTAAAATTTGGTTTAGTGCTTGCAAAAACCACATGCAGCAGTTTCTGTAGTGTAGTGGTTATCACGTTCGCTTAACACGCGAAAGGTCCCTGGTTTGAAACCGGTTGGAAAAAGTGCTTTCTTTCATAAATGCCTTATTTTGGAAATTCAAATACCTTGCAAAAACCACATGCAGCGATTTCTGTAATGTAGTGGTTATCACATTCGCTTCACACGCGAAAGGTCCCCGGTTCGAAACCGGGTGGAAACAGTGCTCTTTGACACATTCAGTAAGAACTGTATTTATAACAGATAATAATATTTTGGAAATTCAAATACATGCAGTGAATAGCAGTAAAATTTGGTTTAGTACTTGCAAAAATCACATGCGGCAGTTTCTGTAGTGTAGTGGTTATCACGTTCGCTTTACACGCGAAAGGTCCCCGGTTCGAAACCGGGTGGAAACAGTGTTCTTTGACACATTCAGTAAGAACTGTATTTATAACAGTGAATAGTTGCTTTCATAAATGCCTTATTTTGGAAATTCAAAGACATGCAGTGAATATCAGTAAAATTTGGTTTAGTCCTTGCAAAAATCACATGCAGTAGTTTCTGTAGTGTAGTGGTTATCACATTCGCTTCACACGCGAAAGGTCCCCGGTTCGAAACCGGGTGGGAACAGTGCTCTTTGACACATTCAGTAAGAACTGTATTTATAACAGATAATAATATTTTGGAAATTCAAATACATGCAGTGAATAGCAGTAAAATTTGGTTTAGTACTTGCAAAAATCACATGCGGCAGTTTCTGTAGTGTAGTGGTTATCACGTTCGCTTTACACGCGAAAGGTCCCCGGTTCGAAACCGGGTGGAAACAGTGCTCTTTGACACATTCAGTAAGAACTGTATTTATAACAGTGAATAGTTGCTTTCATAAATGCCTTATTTTGGAAATTCAAAGACATGCAGTGAATATCAGTAAAATTTGGTTTAGTCCTTGCAAAAACCACATGAAGCAGTTTCTGTAGTGTAGTGGTTATCACGTTCGCTTAACACGCGAAAGGTCCCTGGTTCGAAACCGGGTGGAAACAGTGCTCTTTGACACATTCAGTAAGAACTGTATTCATAACAGTGAATAGTTGCTTTCATAAATGCCTTATTTTGGAAATTCAAAGACATGCAGTGAATATCAGTAAAATTTGGTTTAGACCTTGCAAAATCTACATGCAGCAGTTTCTGTAGTGTAGTGGTTATCACATTTGCTTCACACGCGAAAGGTCCTCGGTTCAAAACAGGGTGGAAACAGTGCTCATTGACACATTCAGTAAGAACTGTATTTATAACAGTGAATAGTTGCTTTCATAAATGCCTTATTTTGGAAATTCAAAGACATGCAGTGAATATCAGTAAAATTTGGTTTAGTCCTTGCAAAAACCACATGCAGCAGTTTCTGTAGTGTAGTGGTTATCACGTTCGCTTAACACGCGAAAGGTCCCTGGTTTTAAACCGGTTGGAAAAAGTGCTTTCTTTCATAAATGCCTTATTTTGGAAATTCAAATACCTTGCAAAAACCACATGCAGCGATTTCTGTAATGTAGTGGTTATCACATTCGCTTCACACGCGAAAGGTCCCCGGTTCGAAACCGGGTGGAAACAGTGCTCTTTGACACATTCAGTAAGAACTGTATTTATAACAGTAAATAGTTGCTTTCATAAATGCCTTATTTTGGAAATTAAAATAAATTATGTGAATATCAGTAAAATTTGGTTTAGTCCTTGCAAAAATCACATGCAGTAGTTTCTGTAGTGTAGTGGTTATCACATTCGCTTCACACGCGAAAGGTCCCCGGTTTGAAACCGGGTGGAAACAGTGCTCTTTGACACATTCAGTAAGAACTGTATTTATAACAGTGAATAGTTGCTTTCATAATTGCCTTATTTTGGAAATTCAAAGACATGCAGTGAATATCAGTAAAATTTGGTTTAGTCCTTGCAAAAATCACATGCAGCAGTTTCTGTAGTGTAGTGGTTATCACGTTCGCTTAACACGCGAAAGGTCCCGGGTTCGAAATCGGGTGGAAACAGTGCATTCTTTCGTAAATGCCTTATTTTGGAAATTCAAATACATGCAGTGAATACCAGTAAAATTTGGTTTAGTCCTTGCAAAAATCACATGCAGCAGTGTCTGTAGTGTAGTGGTTATCACGTTTGCTTTACACGCGAAAGGTCCCTGGTTCGAAACCGGGTGGAAACAGTGCTCTTTGACACATTCAGTAAGAACTGTATTTATAACAGTAAATAGTTGCTTTCATAAATGCCTAATTTTGGAAATTCAAATAAATGATGTGAATATCAGTAAAATTTGGTTTAGTCCTTGCAAAAATCACATGCAGTAGTTTCTGTAGTGTAGTGGTTATCACGTTCGCTTCACAGGCGAAAGGTCCCCGGTTCGAAACCGGGTGGAAACAGTGCTCTTTGACTTATTCAGTAAGAACTGTATTTATAACAGTAAATAGTTGCTTTCATAAATGCCTTATTTTGGAAATTCAAATAAATGATGTGAATATCAGTAAAATTTGGTTTAGTCCTTGCAAAAACCACATGCAGCAGTTTCTGTAGTGTAGTGGTTATCACATTTGCTTCACACGCGAAAGGTCCCCGGTTCGAAACCGGATGGAAACAGTGCTCTTTGACACATTCAGTAAGAACTGTATTTATAACAGTGAATAGTTGCTTTCATAAATGCCTTATTTTGGAAATTCAAAGACATGCAGTGAATATCAGTAAAATTTGGTTTAGTCCTTGCAAAAATCACATGCAGTAGTTTCTGTAGTGTAGTGGTTATCACATTCGCTTCACACGCGAAAGGTCCCCGGTTCGAAACCGGGTGGGAACAGTGCTCTTTGACACATTCAGTAAGAACTGTATTTATAACAGATAATAATATTTTGGAAATTCAAATACATGCAGTGAATAGCAGTAAAATTTGGTTTAGTACTTGCAAAAATCACATGCGGCAGTTTCTGTAGTGTAGTGGTTATCACGTTCGCTTTACACGCGAAAGGTCCCCGGTTCGAAACCGGGTGGAAACAGTGCTCTTTGACACATTCAGTAAGAACTGTATTTATAACAGTGAATAGTTGCTTTCATAAATGCCTTATTTTGGAAATTCAAAGACATGCAGTGAATATCAGTAAAATTTGGTTTAGTCCTTGCAAAAACCACATGAAGCAGTTTCTGTAGTGTAGTGGTTATCACGTTCGCTTAACACGCGAAAGGTCCCTGGTTCGAAACCGGGTGGAAACAGTGCTCTTTGACACATTCAGTAAGAACTGTATTCATAACAGTGAATAGTTGCTTTCATAAATGCCTTATTTTGGAAAGTCAAATAAATGATGTGAATATCAGTAAAATTTGGTTTAGTCCTTGCAAAAACCACATGCAGCAGTTTCTGTAGTGTAGTGGTTATCACGTTCGCTTAACACGCGAAAGGTCCCCGGTTCAAAAACGGGTGGAAACAGTGGTCTTTGACACATTCAGTAAGAACTGTATTTATAACAGTAAATAGTTGCTTTCATAAATGCCTTATTTTGGAAATTCAAAGACATGCAGTGAATATCAGTAAAATTTGGTTTAGACCTTGCAAAATCTACATGCAGCAGTTTCTGTAGTGTAGTGGTTATCACATTTGCTTCACACGCGAAAGGTCCTCGGTTCAAAACAGGGTGGAAACAGTGCTCATTGACACATTCAGTAAGAACTGTATTTATAACAGTGAATAGTTGCTTTCATAAATGCCTTATTTTGGAAATTCAAAGACATGCAGTGAATATCAGTAAAATTTGGTTTAGTCCTTGCAAAAACCACATGCAGCAGTTTCTGTAGTGTAGTGGTTATCACGTTCGCTTAACACGCGAAAGGTCCCTGGTTTTAAACCGGTTGGAAAAAGTGCTTTCTTTCATAAATGCCTTATTTTGGAAATTCAAATACCTTGCAAAAACCACATGCAGCGATTTCTGTAATGTAGTGGTTATCACATTCGCTTCACACGCGAAAGGTCCCCGGTTCGAAACCGGGTGGAAACAGTGCTCTTTGACACATTCAGTAAGAACTGTATTTATAACAGTAAATAGTTGCTTTCATAAATGCCTTATTTTGGAAATTAAAATAAATTATGTGAATATCAGTAAAATTTGGTTTAGTCCTTGCAAAAATCACATGCAGTAGTTTCTGTAGTGTAGTGGTTATCACATTCGCTTCACACGCGAAAGGTCCCCGGTTTGAAACCGGGTGGAAACAGTGCTCTTTGACACATTCAGTAAGAACTGTATTTATAACAGTGAATAGTTGCTTTCATAATTGCCTTATTTTGGAAATTCAAAGACATGCAGTGAATATCAGTAAAATTTGGTTTAGTCCTTGCAAAAATCACATGCAGCAGTTTCTGTAGTGTAGTGGTTATCACGTTCGCTTAACACGCGAAAGGTCCCGGGTTCGAAATCGGGTGGAAACAGTGCATTCTTTCGTAAATGCCTTATTTTGGAAATTCAAATACATGCAGTGAATACCAGTAAAATTTGGTTTAGTCCTTGCAAAAATCACATGCAGCAGTGTCTGTAGTGTAGTGGTTATCACGTTTGCTTTACACGCGAAAGGTCCCTGGTTCGAAACCGGGTGGAAACAGTGCTCTTTGACACATTCAGTAAGAACTGTATTTATAACAGTAAATAGTTGCTTTCATAAATGCCTAATTTTGGAAATTCAAATAAATGATGTGAATATCAGTAAAATTTGGTTTAGTCCTTGCAAAAATCACATGCAGTAGTTTCTGTAGTGTAGTGGTTATCACGTTCGCTTCACAGGCGAAAGGTCCCCGGTTCGAAACCGGGTGGAAACAGTGCTCTTTGACTTATTCAGTAAGAACTGTATTTATAACAGTAAATAGTTGCTTTCATAAATGCCTTATTTTGGAAATTCAAATAAATGATGTGAATATCAGTAAAATTTGGTTTAGTCCTTGCAAAAACCACATGCAGCAGTTTCTGTAGTGTAGTGGTTATCACATTTGCTTCACACGCGAAAGGTCCCCGGTTCGAAACCGGATGGAAACAGTGCTCTTTGACACATTCAGTAAGAACTGTATTTATAACAGTGAATAGTTGCTTTCATAAATGCCTTATTTTGGAAATTCAAAGACATGCAGTGAATATCAGTAAAATTTGGTTTAGTCCTTGCAAAAATCACATGCAGTAGTTTCTGTAGTGTAGTGGTTATCACATTCGCTTCACACGCGAAAGGTCCCCGGTTCGAAACCGGGTGGGAACAGTGCTCTTTGACACATTCAGTAAGAACTGTATTTATAACAGATAATAATATTTTGGAAATTCAAATACATGCAGTGAATAGCAGTAAAATTTGGTTTAGTACTTGCAAAAATCACATGCGGCAGTTTCTGTAGTGTAGTGGTTATCACGTTCGCTTTACACGCGAAAGGTCCCCGGTTCGAAACCGGGTGGAAACAGTGCTCTTTGACACATTCAGTAAGAACTGTATTTATAACAGTGAATAGTTGCTTTCATAAATGCCTTATTTTGGAAATTCAAAGACATGCAGTGAATATCAGTAAAATTTGGTTTAGTCCTTGCAAAAACCACATGAAGCAGTTTCTGTAGTGTAGTGGTTATCACGTTCGCTTAACACGCGAAAGGTCCCTGGTTCGAAACCGGGTGGAAACAGTGCTCTTTGACACATTCAGTAAGAACTGTATTCATAACAGTGAATAGTTGCTTTCATAAATGCCTTATTTTGGAAAGTCAAATAAATGATGTGAATATCAGTAAAATTTGGTTTAGTCCTTGCAAAAACCACATGCAGCAGTTTCTGTAGTGTAGTGGTTATCACGTTCGCTTAACACGCGAAAGGTCCCCGGTTCAAAAACGGGTGGAAACAGTGGTCTTTGACACATTCAGTAAGAACTGTATTTATAACAGTAAATAGTTGCTTTCATAAATGCCTTATTTTGGAAATTCAAAGACATGCAGTGAATATCAGTAAAATTTGGTTTAGACCTTGCAAAATCTACATGCAGCAGTTTCTGTAGTGTAGTGGTTATCACATTTGCTTCACACGCGAAAGGTCCTCGGTTCAAAACAGGGTGGAAACAGTGCTCATTGACACATTCAGTAAGAACTGTATTTATAACAGTGAATAGTTGCTTTCATAAATGCCTTATTTTGGAAATTCAAAGACATGCAGTGAATATCAGTAAAATTTGGTTTAGTCCTTGCAAAAACCACATGCAGCAGTTTCTGTAGTGTAGTGGTTATCACGTTCGCTTAACACGCGAAAGGTCCCTGGTTTTAAACCGGTTGGAAAAAGTGCTTTCTTTCATAAATGCCTTATTTTGGAAATTCAAATACCTTGCAAAAACCACATGCAGCGATTTCTGTAATGTAGTGGTTATCACATTCGCTTCACACGCGAAAGGTCCCCGGTTCGAAACCGGGTGGAAACAGTGCTCTTTGACACATTCAGTAAGAACTGTATTTATAACAGTAAATAGTTGCTTTCATAAATGCCTTATTTTGGAAATTAAAATAAATTATGTGAATATCAGTAAAATTTGGTTTAGTCCTTGCAAAAATCACATGCAGTAGTTTCTGTAGTGTAGTGGTTATCACATTCGCTTCACACGCGAAAGGTCCCCGGTTTGAAACCGGGTGGAAACAGTGCTCTTTGACACATTCAGTAAGAACTGTATTTATAACAGTGAATAGTTGCTTTCATAATTGCCTTATTTTGGAAATTCAAAGACATGCAGTGAATATCAGTAAAATTTGGTTTAGTCCTTGCAAAAATCACATGCAGCAGTTTCTGTAGTGTAGTGGTTATCACGTTCGCTTAACACGCGAAAGGTCCCGGGTTCGAAATCGGGTGGAAACAGTGCATTCTTTCGTAAATGCCTTATTTTGGAAATTCAAATACATGCAGTGAATACCAGTAAAATTTGGTTTAGTCCTTGCAAAAATCACATGCAGCAGTGTCTGTAGTGTAGTGGTTATCACGTTTGCTTTACACGCGAAAGGTCCCTGGTTCGAAACCGGGTGGAAACAGTGCTCTTTGACACATTCAGTAAGAACTGTATTTATAACAGTAAATAGTTGCTTTCATAAATGCCTAATTTTGGAAATTCAAATAAATGATGTGAATATCAGTAAAATTTGGTTTAGTCCTTGCAAAAATCACATGCAGTAGTTTCTGTAGTGTAGTGGTTATCACGTTCGCTTCACAGGCGAAAGGTCCCCGGTTCGAAACCGGGTGGAAACAGTGCTCTTTGACTTATTCAGTAAGAACTGTATTTATAACAGTAAATAGTTGCTTTCATAAATGCCTTATTTTGGAAATTCAAATAAATGATGTGAATATCAGTAAAATTTGGTTTAGTCCTTGCAAAAACCACATGCAGCAGTTTCTGTAGTGTAGTGGTTATCACATTTGCTTCACACGCGAAAGGTCCCCGGTTCGAAACCGGATGGAAACAGTGCTCTTTGACACATTCAGTAAGAACTGTATTTATAACAGTGAATAGTTGCTTTCATAAATGCCTTATTTTGGAAATTCAAAGACATGCAGTGAATATCAGTAAAATTTGGTTTAGTCCTTGCAAAAACCACATGAAGCAGTTTCTGTAGTGTAGTGGTTATCACGTTCGCTTAACACGCGAAAGGTCCCTGGTTCGAAACCGGGTGGAAACAGTGCTCTTTGACACATTCAGTAAGAACTGTATTTATAACAGTAAATAGTTGCTTTCATAAATGCCTTATTTTGGAAATTCAAATAAATGATGTGAATATCAGTAAAATTTGGTTTAGTCCTTGCAAAAATCACATGCAGCAGTTTCTGTAGTGTAGTGGTTATCACGTTCGCTTAACACTTGAAAGGTCCCCGGTTCGAAACCGGGTGGAAACAGTGCATTCTTTCATAAATGCCTTATTTTGGAAATTCAAATACATGCAGTGAATATCAGTAAAATTTGGTTTAGTCCTTGCAAAAACAACATGCAGCAGTTTCAGTAGTGTAGTGTTTATCACATTCGCTTCACAGGCGAAAGGTCCCCGGTTCGAAACCGGTTGGAAACAGTGCTCTTTGACACATTCAGTAAGAACTGTTTTTATAACAGTAAATAGTTGCTTTCATAAATGCCTTATTTTGGAAATTCAAATAAATGATGTGAATATCAGTAAAATTTGGTTTAGTCCTTGCAAAAACAACATGCAGCAGTTTCTGTAGTGTAGTGGTTATCACATTCGCTTCACACGCGAAAGGTCCCAGGTTTGAAACCGGGTGGAAACAGTGCTCTTTGACACATTCAGTAAGAACTGTATTTATAACAGTGAATAGTTGCTTTCATAAATATAACAGATAATAATATTTTGGAAATTCAAATACATGCAGTGAATAGCAGTAAAATTTGGTTTAGTCCTTGCAAAAATCACATGCAGCAGTGTCTGTAGTGTAGTGGTTATCACGTTTGCTTTACACGTGAAAGGTCCCTGGTTCGAAACCGGGTGGAAACAGTGCTCTTTGACACATTCAGTAAGAACTGTATTTATAACAGTAAATAGTTGCTTTCATAAATGCCTAATTTTGGAAATTCAAATAAATGATGTGAATATCAGTAAAATTTGGTTTAGTCCTTGCAAAAATCACATGCAGTAGTTTCTGTAGTGTAGTGGTTATCACGTTCGCTTCACAGGCGAAAGGTCCCCGGTTCGAAACCGGGTGGAAACAGTGCTCTTTGACTTATTCAGTAAGAACTGTATTTATAACAGTAAATAGTTGCTTTCATAAATGCCTTATTTTGGAAATTCAAATAAATGATGTGAATATCAGTAAAATTTGGTTTAGTCCTTGCAAAAACCACATGCAGCAGTTTCTGTAGTGTAGTGGTTATCACATTTGCTTCACACGCGAAAGGTCCCCGGTTCGAATCCGGATGGAAACAGTGCTCTTTGACACATTCAGTAAGAACTGTATTTATAACAGTGAATAGTTGCTTTCATAAATGCCTTATTTTGGAAATTGAAAGACATGCAGTGAATATCAGTAAAATTTGGTTTAGTCCTTGCAAAAACCACATGAAGCAGTTTCTGTAGTGTAGTGGTTATCACGTTCGCTTAACACGCGAAGGGTCCCTGGTTCGAAACCGGGTGGGAACAGTGCTCTTTGACACATTCAGTAAGAACTGTATTTATAACAGTAAATAGTTGCTTTCATAAGTGCCTTATTTTGGAAATTCAAATAAATGATGTGAATATCAGTAAAATTTGGTTTAGTCCTTGCAAAAATCACATGCAGCAGTTTCTGTAGTGTAGTGGTTATCACGTTCGCTTAACACTTGAAAGGTCCCCGGTTCGAAACCGGGTGGAAACAGTGCATTCTTTCATAAATGCCTTATTTTGGAAATTCAAATACATGCAGTGAATATCAGTAAAATTTGGTTTAGTCCTTGCAAAAACAACATGCAGCAGTTTCAGTAGTGTAGTGTTTATCACATTCGCTTCACAGGCGAAAGGTCCCCGGTTCGAAACCGGTTGGAAACAGTGCTCTTTGGCACATTCAGTAAGAACTGTTTTTATAACAGTAAATAGTTGCTTTCATAAATGCCTTATTTTGGAAATTCAAATAAATGATGTGAATATCAGTAAAATTTGGTTTAGTCCTTGCAAAAACAACATGCAGCAGTTTCTGTAGTGTAGTGGTTATCACATTCGCTTCACACGCGAAAGGTCCCAGGTTTGAAACCGGGTGGAAACAGTGCTCTTTGACACATTCAGTAAGAACTGTATTTATAACAGTGAATAGTTGCTTTCATAAATATAACAGATAATAATATTTTGGAAATTCAAATACATGCAGTGAATAGCAGTAAAATTTGGTTTAGTCCTTGCAAAAATCACATGCAGCAGTTTCTGTAGTGTAGTGGTTATCACGTTCGCTTAACACGCGAAAGGTCCCCGGTTCGAAACCGGGTGGAAACAGTGCATTCTTTCATAAATGCCTTATTTTGGAAATTCAAATACATGCAGTGAATATCAGTAAAATTTGGTTTAGTCCTTGCAAAAATCACATGCAGCAGTTTCTGTAGTGTAGTGGTTATCACGTTCGCTTAACACGCGAAAGGTCCCCGGTTCGAAAACGGGTGGAAACAGTGCTCTTTGACACATTCTGTAAGAACTGTATTTATAACAGTGAATAGTTGCTTTCATAAATGCCTTATTTTGGAAATTCAAATAAATGATGTGAATATCAGTAAAATTTGGTTTAGTCCTTGCAAAAATCACATGCAGCAGTTTCTGTAGTGTAGTGGTTATCACGTTCGCTTAACACGCGAAAGGTCCCTGGTTTGAAACCGGGTGGAAAAAGTGCTTTCTTTCATAAATGCCTTATTTTGGAAATTCAAATACATGCAGTGAATATCAGTAAAATTTGGTTTAGTCCTTGCAAAAACAACATGCAGCAGTTTCAGTAGTGTAGTGTTTATCACATTCGCTTCACACGCGAAAGGTCCCCGGTTCGAAACCGGTTGGAAACAGTGCTCTTTGACACATTCAGTAAGAACTGTTTTTATAACAGTAAATAGTTGCTTTCATAAATGCCTTATTTTGGAAATTCAAATAAATGATGTGAATATCAGTAAAATTTGGTTTAGTCCTTGCAAAAACAACATGCAGCAGTTTCTGTAGTGTAGTGGTTATCACATTCGCTTCACACGCGAAAGGTCCCAGGTTTGAAACCGGGTGGAAACAGTGCTCTTTGACACATTCAGTAAGAACTGTATTTATAACAGTGAATAGTTGCTTTCATAAATATAACAGATAATAATATTTTGGAAATTCAAATACATGCAGTGAATAGCAGTAAAATTTGGTTTAGTCCTTGCAAAAATCACATGCAGCAGTTTCTGTAGTGTAGTGGTTATCACGTTCGCTTAACACGCGAAAGGTCCCCGGTTCGAAAACGGCTGGAAACAGTGCTCTTTGACACATTCAGTAAGAACTGTATTTATAACAGTGAATAGTTGCTTTCATAAATGCCTTATTTTGGAAATTCAAATAAATGATGTGAATATCAGTAAAATTTGGTTTAGTCCTTGCAAAAATCACATGCAGCAGTTTCTGTAGTGTAGTGGTTATCACGTTCGCTTAACACGCGAAAGGTCCCTGGTTTGAAACCGGGTGGAAAAAGTGCTTTCTTTCATAAATGCCTTATTTTGGAAATTCAAATACATGCAGTGAATATCAGTAAAATTTGGTTTAGTCCTTGCAAAAATCGCATTAAGCAGTTTCTGTAGTGTAGTGGTTATCACATTCGCTTCACAGGCGAAAGGTCCCCGGTTCGAAACCGGTTGGAAACAGTGCTCTTTGACACATTCAGTAAGAACTGTTTTTATAACAGTAAATAGTTGCTTTCATAAATGCCTTATTTTGGAAATTCAAATAAATGATGTGAATATCAGTAAAATTTGGTTTAGTCCTTGCAAAAACAACATGCAGCAGTTTCTGTAGTGTAGTGGTTATCACATTCGCTTCACACGCGAAAGGTCCCAGGTTTGAAACCGGGTGGAAACAGTGCTCTTTGACACATTCAGTAAGAACTGTATTTATAACAGTGAATAGTTGCTTTCATAAATATAACAGATAATAATATTTTGGAAATTCAAATACATGCAGTGAATAGCAGTAAAATTTGGTTTAGTCCTTGCAAAAATCACATCCAGCAGTTTCTGTAGTGTAGTGGTTATCACGTTCGCTTAACACGCGAAAGGTCCCCGGTTCGAAACCGGGTGGAAACAGTGCATTCTTTCATAAATGCCTTATTTTGGAAATTCAAATACATGCAGTGAATATCAGTAAAATTTGGTTTAGTCCTTGCAAAAAACACATTAAGCAGTTTCTGTAGTGTAGTGGTTATCACATTCGCTTCACATGCAAAAGGTCCCTGGTTCGAAACCGGGTGTAAACAGTGCTCTTTGACCCATTCAGTAAGAACTGTATTTATAACAGTGAATAGTTGCTTTCATAAATGCCTTATTTTGGAAATTCAAAGAAATGATGTGAATATCAGTAAAATTTGGTTTAGTCCTTGCAAAAACCACATGCAGCAGTTTCTGTAGTGTAGTGGTTATCACGTTCGCTTAACACGCGAAAGGTCCCTGGTTTGAAACCAGGTGGAAAAAGTGCTTTCTTTCATAAATGCCTTATTTTGGAAATTCAAATACATGCAGTGAATATCAGTAAAATTTGGTTTAGTCCTTGCAAAAATCACATGAAGCAGTTTCTGTAGTGTAGTGGTTATCACATTCGCTTCACACGCGAAAGGTCCCCGGTTCGAAACCGGGTGGGAACAGTGCTCTTTGACACATTCAGTAAGAACTGTATTTATAACAGATAATAATATTTTGGAAATTCAAATACATGCAGTGAATAGCAGTAAAATTTGGTTTAGTACTTGCAAAAATCACATGCGGCAGTTTCTGTAGTGTAGTGGTTATCACGTTCGCTTAACACGCGAAAGGTCCCCGGTTCGAAACCGGGTGGAAACAGTGCATTCTTTCATAAATGCCTTATTTTGGAAATTCAAATACATGCAGTGAATATCAGTAAAATTTGGTTTAGTCCTTGCAAAAATCACATGCAGCAGTTTCTGTAGTGTAGTGGTTATCACGTTCGCTTAACACGCGAAAGGTCCCCGGTTCGAAAACGGGTGGAAACAGTGCTCTTTGACACATTCTGTAAGAACTGTATTTATAACAGTGAATAGTTGCTTTCATAAATGCCTTATTTTGGAAATTCAAATAAATGATGTGAATATCAGTAAAATTTGGTTTAGTCCTTGCAAAAATCACATGCAGCAGTTTCTGTAGTGTAGTGGTTATCACGTTCGCTTAACACGCGAAAGGTCCCTGGTTTGAAACCGGGTGGAAAAAGTGCTTTCTTTCATAAATGCCTTATTTTGGAAATTCAAATACATGCAGTGAATATCAGTAAAATTTGGTTTAGTCCTTGCAAAAACAACATGCAGCAGTTTCAGTAGTGTAGTGTTTATCACATTCGCTTCACACGCGAAAGGTCCCCGGTTCGAAACCGGTTGGAAACAGTGCTCTTTGACACATTCAGTAAGAACTGTTTTTATAACAGTAAATAGTTGCTTTCATAAATGCCTTATTTTGGAAATTCAAATAAATGATGTGAATATCAGTAAAATTTGGTTTAGTCCTTGCAAAAACAACATGCAGCAGTTTCTGTAGTGTAGTGGTTATCACATTCGCTTCACACGCGAAAGGTCCCAGGTTTGAAACCGGGTGGAAACAGTGCTCTTTGACACATTCAGTAAGAACTGTATTTATAACAGTGAATAGTTGCTTTCATAAATATAACAGATAATAATATTTTGGAAATTCAAATACATGCAGTGAATAGCAGTAAAATTTGGTTTAGTCCTTGCAAAAATCACATGCAGCAGTTTCTGTAGTGTAGTGGTTATCACGTTCGCTTAACACGCGAAAGGTCCCCGGTTCGAAAACGGCTGGAAACAGTGCTCTTTGACACATTCAGTAAGAACTGTATTTATAACAGTGAATAGTTGCTTTCATAAATGCCTTATTTTGGAAATTCAAATAAATGATGTGAATATCAGTAAAATTTGGTTTAGTCCTTGCAAAAATCACATGCAGCAGTTTCTGTAGTGTAGTGGTTATCACGTTCGCTTAACACGCGAAAGGTCCCTGGTTTGAAACCGGGTGGAAAAAGTGCTTTCTTTCATAAATGCCTTATTTTGGAAATTCAAATACATGCAGTGAATATCAGTAAAATTTGGTTTAGTCCTTGCAAAAATCGCATTAAGCAGTTTCTGTAGTGTAGTGGTTATCACATTCGCTTCACAGGCGAAAGGTCCCCGGTTCGAAACCGGTTGGAAACAGTGCTCTTTGACACATTCAGTAAGAACTGTTTTTATAACAGTAAATAGTTGCTTTCATAAATGCCTTATTTTGGAAATTCAAATAAATGATGTGAATATCAGTAAAATTTGGTTTAGTCCTTGCAAAAACAACATGCAGCAGTTTCTGTAGTGTAGTGGTTATCACATTCGCTTCACACGCGAAAGGTCCCAGGTTTGAAACCGGGTGGAAACAGTGCTCTTTGACACATTCAGTAAGAACTGTATTTATAACAGTGAATAGTTGCTTTCATAAATATAACAGATAATAATATTTTGGAAATTCAAATACATGCAGTGAATAGCAGTAAAATTTGGTTTAGTCCTTGCAAAAATCACATCCAGCAGTTTCTGTAGTGTAGTGGTTATCACGTTCGCTTAACACGCGAAAGGTCCCCGGTTCGAAACCGGGTGGAAACAGTGCATTCTTTCATAAATGCCTTATTTTGGAAATTCAAATACATGCAGTGAATATCAGTAAAATTTGGTTTAGTCCTTGCAAAAAACACATTTAGCAGTTTCTGTAGTGTAGTGGTTATCACATTCGCTTCACACGCAAAAGGTCCCTGGTTCGAAACCGGGTGTAAACAGTGCTCTTTGACCCATTCAGTAAGAACTGTATTTATAACAGTGAATAGTTGCTTTCATAAATGCCTTATTTTGGAAATTCAAAGAAATGATGTGAATATCAGTAAAATTTGGTTTAGTCCTTGCAAAAACCACATGCAGCAGTTTCTGTAGTGTAGTGGTTATCACGTTCGCTTAACACGCGAAAGGTCCCTGGTTTGAAACCAGGTGGAAAAAGTGCTTTCTTTCATAAATGCCTTATTTTGGAAATTCAAATACATGCAGTGAATATCAGTAAAATTTGGTTTAGTCCTTGCAAAAATCACATGAAGCAGTTTCTGTAGTGTAGTGGTTATCACATTCGCTTCACACGCGAAAGGTCCCCGGTTCGAAACCGGGTGGGAACAGTGCTCTTTGACAGATTCAGTAAGAACTGTATTTATAACAGATAATAATATTTTGGAAATTCAAATACATGCAGTGAATAGCAGTAAAATTTGGTTTAGTACTTGCAAAAATCACATGTGGCAGTTTCTGTAGTGTAGTGGTTATCACGTTCGCTTTACACGCGAAAGGTCCCCGGTTCGAAACCGGGTGGAAACAGTGCTCTTTGACACATTCAGTAAGAACTGTATTTATAACAGTGAATAGTTGCTTTCATAAATGCCTTATTTTGGAAATTCAAATAAATGATGTGAATATCAGTAAAACATGCAGCAGTTTCTGTAGTGTAGTGGTTATCACATTCGCTTTACAGGCGAAAGGTCCCCGGTTTGAAACCGGGTGGAAACAGTGCTCTTTGACACATTCAGTAAGAACTGTATTTATAACAGTGAATAGTTGCTTTCATAAATGCCTTATTTTGGAAATTCAAAGACATGCAGTGAATATCAGTAAAATTTGGTTTAGTCCTTGCAAAAACCACATGAAGCAGTTTCTGTAGTGTAGTGGTTATCACGTTCGCTTCACACGCGAAAGGTCCCTGGTTCGAAACCGGGTGGAAACAGTGCTCTTTGACACATTCAGTAAGAACTGTATTTATAACAGTAAATAGTTGCTTTCATAAATGCCTTATTTTGGAAATTCAAATAAATGATGTGAATATCAATAAAATTTGGTTTAGTCCTTGCAAAAACAACATGCAGCAGTTTCAGTAGTGTAGTGGTTATCACATTCGCTTCACAGGCGAAAGGTCCCCGGTTCGAAACCGGGTGGAAACAGTGCTCTTTGACACATTCAGTAAGAACTGTATTTATAACAGTAAATAGTTGCTTTCATAAATGCCTTATTTTGGAAATTCAAATAAATGATGTGAATATCAGTAAAATTTGGTTTAGTCCTTGCAAAAACAACATGCAGCAGTTTCTGTAGTGTAGTGGTTATCACATTCGCTTCACACGCGAAAGGTCCCAGGTTTGAAACCGGGTGGAAACAGTGCTCTTTGACACATTCAGTAAGAACTGTATTTATAACAGTGAATAGTTGCTTTCATAAATATAACAGATAATAATATTTTGGAAATTCAAATACATGCAGTGAATAGCAGTAAAATTTGGTTTAGTCCTTGCAAAAATCACATGCAGCAGTTTCTGTAGTGTAGTGGTTATCACGTTCGCTTAACACGCGAAAGGTCCCCTGTTCGAAACCGGGTGGAAACAGTGCATTCTTTCATAAATGCCTTATTTTGGAAATTCAAATACATGCAGTGAATATCAGTAAAATTTGGTTTAGTCCTTGCAAAAATCACATGCAGCAGTTTCTGTAGTGTAGTGGTTATCACGTTCGCTTAACACGCGAAAGGTCCCCGGTTCGAAAACGGGTGGAAACAGTGCTCTTTGACACATTCAGTAAGAACTGTATTTATAACAGTGAATAGTTGCTTTCATAAATGCCTTATTTTGGAAATTCAAATAAATGATGTGAATATCAGTAAAATTTGGTTTAGTCCTTGCAAAAATCACATGCAGCAGTTTCTGTAGTGTAGTGGTTATCACGTTCGCTTAACACCCGAAAGGTCCCTGGTTTGAAACCGGGTGGAAAAAGTGCTTTCTTTCATAAATGCCTTATTTTGGAAATTCAAATACATGCAGTGAATATCAGTAAAATTTGGTTTAGTCCTTGCAAAAACAACATGCAGCAGTTTCAGTAGTGTAGTGTTTATCACATTCGCTTCACACGCGAAAGGTCCCCGGTTCGAAACCGGTTGGAAACAGTGCTCTTTGACACATTCAGTAAGAACTGTTTTTATAACAGTAAATAGTTGCTTTCATAAATGCCTTATTTTGGAAATTCAAATAAATGATGTGAATATCAGTAAAATTTGGTTTAGTCCTTGCAAAAACAACATGCAGCAGTTTCTGTAGTGTAGTGGTTATCACATTCGCTTCACACGCGAAAGGTCCCAGGTTTGAAACCGGGTGGAAACAGTGCTCTTTGACACATTCAGTAAGAACTGTATTTATAACAGTGAATAGTTGCTTTCATAAATATAACAGATAATAATATTTTGGAAATTCAAATACATGCAGTGAATAGCAGTAAAATTTGGTTTAGTCCTTGCAAAAATCACATGCAGCAGTTTCTGTAGTGTAGTGGTTATCACGTTCGCTTAACACGCGAAAGGTCCCCGGTTCGAAAACGGCTGGAAACAGTGCTCTTTGACACATTCAGTAAGAACTGTATTTATAACAGTGAATAGTTGCTTTCATAAATGCCTTATTTTGGAAATTCAAATAAATGATGTGAATATCAGTAAAATTTGGTTTAGTCCTTGCAAAAATCACATGCAGCAGTTTCTGTAGTGTAGTGGTTATCACGTTCGCTTAACACGCGAAAGGTCCCTGGTTTGAAACCGGGTGGAAAAAGTGCTTTCTTTCATAAATGCCTTATTTTGGAAATTCAAATACATGCAGTGAATATCAGTAAAATTTGGTTTAGTCCTTGCAAAAATCACATTAAGCAGTTTCTGTAGTGTAGTGGTTATCACATTCGCTTCACAGGCGAAAGGTCCCCGGTTCGAAACCGGTTGGAAACAGTGATCTTTGACACATTCAGTAAGAACCGTTTTTATAACAGTAAATAGTTGCTTTCATAAATGCCTTATTTTGGAAATTCAAATAAATGATGTGAATATCAGTAAAATTTGGTTTAGTCCTTGCAAAAACAACATGCAGCAGTTTCTGTAGTGTAGTGGTTATCACATTCGCTTCACACGCGAAAGGTCCCAGGTTTGAAACCGGGTGGAAACAGTGCTCTTTGACACATTCAGTAAGAACTGTATTTATAACAGTGAATAGTTGCTTTCATAAATATAACAGATAATAATATTTTGGAAATTCAAATACATGCAGTGAATAGCAGTAAAATTTGGTTTAGTCCTTGCAAAAATCACATCCAGCAGTTTCTGTAGTGTAGTGGTTATCACGTTCGCTTAACACGTGAAAGGTCCCCGGTTTGAAACCGGGTGGAAACAGTGCATTCTTTCATAAATGCCTTATTTTGGAAATTCAAATACATGCAGTGAATATCAGTAAAATTTGGTTTAGTCCTTGCAAAAATCACATTAAGCAGTTTCTGTAGTGTAGTGGTTATCACATTCGCTTCACACGCAAAAGGTCCCTGGTTCGAAACCGGGTGTAAACAGTGCTCTTTGACCCATTCAGTAAGAACTGTATTTATAACAGTGAATAGTTGCTTTCATAAATGCCTTATTTTGGAAATTCAAATAAATGATGTGAATATCAGTAAAATTTGGTTTAGTCCTTGCAAAAACCACATGCAGCAGTTTCTGTAGTGTAGTGGTTATCACGTTCGCTTAACACGCGAAAGGTCCCTGGTTTGAAACCAGGTGGAAAAAGTGCTTTCTTTCATAAATGCCTTATTTTGGAAATTCAAATACATGCAGTGAATATCAGTAAAATTTGGTTTAGTCCTTGCAAAAATCACATGAAGCAGTTTCTGTAGTGTAGTGGTTATCACATTCGCTTCACACGCGAAAGGTCCCCGGTTCGAAACCGGGTGGGAACAGTGCTCTTTGACACATTCAGTAAGAACTGTATTTATAACAGATAATAATATTTTGGAAATTCAAATACATGCAGTGAATAGCAGTAAAATTTGGTTTAGTACTTGCAAAAATCACATGTGGCAGTTTCTGTAGTGTAGTGGTTATCACGTTCGCTTTACACGCGAAAGGTCCCCGGTTCGAAACCGGGTGGAAACAGTGCTCTTTGACACATTCAGTAAGAACTGTATTTATAACAGTGAATAGTTGCTTTCATAAATGCCTTATTTTGGAAATTCAAATAAATGATGTGAATATCAGTAAAACATGCAGCAGTTTCTGTAGTGTAGTGGTTATCACATTCGCTTTACAGGCGAAAGGTCCCCGGTTTGAAACCGGGTGGAAACAGTGCTCTTTGACACATTCAGTAAGAACTGTATTTATAACAGTGAATAGTTGCTTTCATAAATGCCTTATTTTGGAAATTCAAAGACATGCAGTGAATATCAGTAAAATTTGGTTTAGTCCTTGCAAAAACTACATGAAGCAGTTTCTGTAGTGTAGTGGTTATCACGTTCGCTTAACACGCGAAAGGTCCCTGGTTCGAAACCGGGTGGAAACAGTGCTCTTTGACACATTCATTAAGAACTGTATTTATAACAGTAAATAGTTGCTTTCATAAATGCCTTATTTTGGAAATTCAAATAAATGATGTGAATATCAATAAAATTTGGTTTAGTCCTTGCAAAAACAACATGCAGCAGTTTCAGTAGTGTAGTGGTTATCACATTCGCTTCACAGGCGAAAGGTCCCCGGGTGGAAACAGTGCTCTTTGACACATTCAGTAAGAACTGTATTTATAACAGTAAATAGTTGCTTTCATAAATGCCTTATTTTGGAAATTCAAATAAATGATGTGAATATCAGTAAAATTTGGTTTAGTCCTTGCAAAAACAACATGCAGCAGTTTCAGTAGTGTAGTGGTTATCACATTCGCTTCACAGGCGAAAGGTCCCCGGTTCGAAACCGGTTGGAAACAGTGCTCTTTGACACATTCAGTAAGAACTGTTTTTATAACAGTAAATAGTTGCTTTCATAAATGCCTTATTTTGGAAATTCAAATAAATGATGTGAATATCAGTAAAATTTGGTTTAGTCCTTGCAAAAACAACATGCAGCAGTTTCTGTAGTGTAGTGGTTATCACATTCGCTTCACACGCGAAAGGTCCCAGGTTTGAAACCGGGTGGAAACAGTGCTCTTTGACACATTCAGTAAGAACTGTATTTATAACAGTGAATAGTTGCTTTCATAAATATAACAGATAATAATATTTTGGAAATTCAAATACATGCAGTGAATAGCAGTAAAATTTGGTTTAGTCCTTGCAAAAATCACATGCAGCAGTTTCTGTAGTGTAGTGGTTATCACGTTCGCTTAACACGCGAAAGGTCCCCGGTTCGAAACCGGTGGAAACAGTGCATTCTTTCATAAATGCCTTATTTTGGAAATTCAAATACATGCAGTGAATATCAGTAAAATTTGGTTTAGTCCTTGCAAAAATCACATGCAGCAGTTTCTGTAGTGTAGTGGTTATCACGTTCGCTTAACACGCGAAAGGTCCCCGGTTCGAAAACGGGTGGAAACAGTGCTCTTTGACACATTCAGTAAGAACTGTATTTATAACAGTGAATAGTTGCTTTCATAAATGCCTTATTTTGGAAATTCAAATAAATGATGTGAATATCAGTAAAATTTGGTTTAGTCCTTGCAAAAATCACATGCAGCAGTTTCTGTAGTGTAGTGGTTATCACGTTCGCTTAACACGCGAAAGGTCCCTGGTTTGAAACCGGGTGGAAAAAGTGCTTTCTTTCATAAATGCCTTATTTTGGAAATTCAAATACATGCAGTGAATATCAGTAAAATTTGGTTTAGTCCTTGCAAAAATCACATTAAGCAGTTTCTGTAGTGTAGTGGTTATCACATTCGCTTCACAGGCGAAAGGTCCCCGGTTCGAAACCGGTTGGAAACAGTGCTCTTTGACACATTCAGTAAGAACTGTTTTTATAACAGTAAATAGTTGCTTTCATAAATGCCTTATTTTGGAAATTCAAATAAATGATGTGAATATCAGTAAAATTTGGTTTAGTCCTTGCAAAAGCCACATGCAGCAGTTTCTGTAGTGTAGTGGTTATCACATTCGCTTCACACGCGAAAGGTCCCAGGTTTGAAACCGGGTGGAAACAGTGCTCTTTGACACATTCAGTAAGAACTGTATTTATAACAGTGAATAGTTGCTTTCATAAATATAACAGATAATAATATTTTGGAAATTCAAATACATGCAGTGAATATCAGTAAAATTTGGTTTAGTCCTTGCAAAAATCACATGCAGCAGTTTCTGTAGTGTAGTGGTTATCACGTTCGCTTAACACGCGAAAGGTCCCCGGTTCGAAAACGGGTGGAAACAGTGCTCTTTGACACATTCAGTAAGAACTGTATTTATAACAGTGAATAGTTGCTTTCATAAATGCCTTATTTTGGAAATTCAAATAAATGATGTGAATATCAGTAAAATTTGGTTTAGTCCTTGCAAAAATCACATGCAGCAGTTTCTGTAGTGTAGTGGTTATCACGTTCGCTTAACACGCGAAAGGTCCCTGGTTTGAAACCGGGTGGAAAAAGTGCTTTCTTTCATAAATGCCTTATTTTGGAAATTCAAATACATGCAGTGAATATCAGTAAAATTTGGTTTAGTCCTTGCAAAAATCACATTAAGCAGTTTCTGTAGTGTAGTGGTTATCACATTCGCTTCACAGGCGAAAGGTCCCTGGTTCGAAACCGGTTGGAAACAGTGCTCTTTGACACATTCAGTAAGAACTGTTTTTATAACAGTAAATAGTTGCTTTCATAAATGCCTTATTTTGGAAATTCAAATAAATGATGTGAATATCAGTAAAATTTGGTTTAGTCCCTGCAAAAACAACATGCAGCAGTTTCTGTAGTGTAGTGGTTATCACATTCGCTTCACACGCGAAAGGTCCCAGGTTTGAAACCGGGTGGAAACAGTGCTCTTTGACACATTCAGTAAGAACTGTATTTATAACAGTGAATAGTTGCTTTCATAAATATAACAGATAATAATATTTTGGAAATTCAAATACATGCAGTGAATAGCAGTAAAATTTGGTTTAGTCCTTGCAAAAATCACATGCAGCAGTTTCTGTAGTGTAGTGGTTATCACGTTCGCTTAACACGCGAAAGGTCCCCGGTTCGAAACCGGGTGGGAACAGTGCTCTTTGACACATTCAGTAAGAACTGTATTTATAACAGATAATAATATTTTGGAAATTCAAATACATGCAGTGAATAGCAGTAAAATTTGGTTTAGTACTTGCAAAAATCACATGCGGCAGTTTCTGTAGTGTAGTGGTTATCACGTTCGCTTTACACGCGAAAGGTCCCCGGTTCGAAACCGGGTGGAAACAGTGCTCTTTGACACATTCAGTAAGAACTGTATTTATAACAGTGAATAGTTGCTTTCATAAATGCCTTATTTTGGAAATTCAAATAAATGATGTGAATATCAGTAAAACATGCAGCAGTTTCTGTAGTGTAGTGGTTATCACATTCGCTTTACAGGCGAAAGGTCCCCGGTTTGAAACCGGGTGGAAACAGTGCTCTTTGACACATTCAGTAAGAACTGTATTTATAACAGTGAATAGTTGCTTTCATAAATGCCTTATTTTGGAAATTCAAAGACATGCAGTGAATATCAGTAAAATTTGGTTTAGTCCTTGCAAAAACCACATGAAGCAGTTTCTGTAGTGTAGTGGTTATCACGTTCGCTTAACACGCGAAAGGTCCCTGGTTCGAAACCGGGTGGAAACAGTGCTCTTTGACACATTCATTAAGAACTGTATTTATAACAGTAAATAGTTGCTTTCATAAATGCCTTATTTTGGAAATTCAAATAAATGATGTGAATATCAATAAAATTTGGTTTAGTCCTTGCAAAAACAACATGCAGCAGTTTCAGTAGTGTAGTGGTTATCACATTCGCTTCACAGGCGAAAGGTCCCCGGTTCGAAACCGGGTGGAAACAGTGCTCTTTGACACATTCAGTAAGAACTGTATTTATAACAGTAAATAGTTGCTTTCATAAATGCCTTATTTTGGAAATTCAAATAAATGATGTGAATATCAGTAAAATTTGGTTTAGTCCTTGCAAAAATCACATGCAGTAGTTTCTGTAGTGTAGTGGTTATCACGTTCGCTTCACAGACGAAAGGTCCCCGGTTAGAATCCGGGTGGAAACAGTGCTCTTTGACACATTCAGTAAGAACTGTATTTATAACAGTAAATAGTTGCTTTCATAAATGCCTTATTTTGGAAATTCAAATAAATGATGTGAATATCAGTAAAATTTGGTTTAGTCCTTGCAAAAACCACATGCAGCAGTTTCTGTAGTGTAGTGGTTATCACATTCGCTTCACACGCGAAAGGTCCCCGGTTTGAAACCGGGTGGAAACAGTGCTCTTTGACACATTCAGTAAGAACTGTATTTATAACAGTGAATAGTTGCTTTCATAAATGCCTTATTTTGGAAATTCAAAGACATGCAGTGAATATCAGTAAAATTTGGTTCAGTCCTTGCAAAAATCACATGCGGCAGTTTCTGTAGTGTAGTGGTTATCACGTTCGCTTAACACGCGAAAGGTCCCCGGTTTGAAATAGGGTGGAAACAGTGAATTCTTTCATAAATACCTTATTTTGGAAATTCAAATACATGCAGTGAATATCAGTAAAATTTGGTTTAGTCCTTGCAAAAACCACATGCAGCAGTTTCTGTAGTGTAGTGGTTATCACATTCGCTTCACACGCAAAAGGTCCCCGGTTCGAAACCGGGTGGAAACAGTGCTCTTTGACACATTCAGTAAGAACTGTATTTATAACAGTGAATAGTTGCTTTCATAAATGCCTTATTTTGGAAATTCAAATAAATGATGTGAATATCAGTAAAATTTGGTTTAGTCCTTGCAAAAACCACATGCAGCAGTTTCTGTAGTGTAGTGGTTATCACGTTCGCTTAACACGCGAAAGGTCCCCGGTTCAAAAACGGGTGGAAACAGTGCTCTTTGACACATTCAGTAAGAACTGTATTTATAACAGTGAATAGTTGCTTTCATAAATGATTTATTTTGGAAATTCAAACACATGCAGTGAATATCAGTAAAATTTGGTTTAGACCTTGCAAAAACTACATGCAGCAGTTTCTGTAGTGTAGTGGTTATCACATTTGCTTCACACACGAAAGGTCCTCGGTTCAAAACAGGGTGGAAACAGTGCTCATTGACACATTCAGTAAGAACTGTAATTATAACAGTGAATAGTTGCTTTCATAAATGCCTTATTTTGGAAATTCAAAGACATGCAGTGAATATCAGTAAAATTTGGTTTAGTCCTTGCAAAAATCACATGCAGCAGTTTCTGTAGTGAAGTGGTTATCACGTTCGCTTAACACGCGAAAGGTCCCTGGTTTGAAACCGGGTGGAAAACGTGCTTTCTTTCATAAATGCCTTATTTTGGAAATTCAAATACCTTGCAAAAACCACATGCAGCGATTTCTGTAATGTAGTGGTTATCACATTCGCTTCACACGCGAAAGGTCCCCGGTTCGAAACCGGGTGGAAACAGTGCTCTTTGACACATTCAGTAAGAACTGTATTTATAACAGATAATAATATTTTGGAAATTCAAATACATGCAGTGAATAGCAGTAAAATTTGGTTTAGTACTTGCAAAAATCACATGCGGCAGTTTCTGTAGTGTAGTGGTTATCACGTTCGCTTTACACGCGAAAGGTCCCCGGTTCAAAACCGGGTGGAAACAGTGCTCTTTGACACATTCAGTAAGAACTGTATTTATAACAGTGAATAGTTGCTTTCATAAATGCCTTATTTTGGAAATTCAAAGACATGCAGTGAATATCAGTAAAATTTGGTTTAGTCCTTGCAAAAATCACATGCAGCAGTTTCTGTAGTGTAGTGGTTATCACGTTCGCTTAACATGCGAAAGGTCCCCGGTTCGAAACCGGGTGGAAACAGTGCATTCTTTCATAAATGCCTTATTTTCGAAATTCAAATACATGCAGTGAATATCAGTCAAATTTGGTTTAGTCCTTGCAAAAATTACATGCAGCAGTTTCTGTAGTGTAGTGGTTATCACGTTCGCTTAACACGCGAAAGGTCCCCGGTTCGAAAACGGGTGGAAACAGTGCTCTTTGACACATTCAGTAAGAACTGTATTCATAACAGTGAATAGTTGCTTTCATAAATGCCTTATTTTGGAAATTCAAATAAATGATGTGAATATCAGTAAAATTTGGTTTAGTACTTGCAAAAACCGCATGCAGCAGTTTCTGTAGTGTAGTGGTTATCACATTCGCTTAACACGCGAAAGGTCCCCGGTTCGAAATAGGGTGGAAACAGTGCATTCTTTCATAAATGCCTTATTTTGGAAATTCAAATACATGCAGTGAATATCAGTAAAATTTGGTTTAGTCCTTGCAAAAATCACATGCAGCAGTTTCTGTAGTGTAGTGGTTATCACGTTCGCTTAACACGCGAAAGGTCCCCGGTTCAAAACCCGGTGGAAACAGTGCTCTTTGACACATTCAGTAAGAACTGTATTTATAACAGTGAATAGTTGCTTTCATAAATGCCTTATTTTGGAAATTCAAAGACATGCAGTGAATATCAGTAAAATTTGGTTTAGACCTTGCAAAAATCACATGCAGCAGTTTCTGTAGTGTAGTGGTTATCACGTTCGCTTAACACGCGAAAGGTCCCCGGTTCGAAATAGGGTGGAAACAGTGCATTCTTTCATAAATGCCTTATTTTGGAAATTCAAATACATGCAGTGAATATCAGTAAAATTTGGTTTAGTCCTTGCAAAAATCACATGAAGCAGTTTCTGTAGTGTAGTGGTTATCACATTTGCTTCACACGCGAAAGGTCCCCGTTTCGAAACCGGGTGGAAACAGTGCTCTTTGACACATTCAGTAAGAACTGTATTTATAACAGATAATAATATTTTGGAAATTCAAATACATGCAGTGAATAGCAGTAAAATTTGGTTTAGTCCTTGCAAAAATCACATGCGGCAGTTTCTGTAGTGTAGTGGTTATCACGTTCGCTTTACACGCGAAAGGTCCCCGGTTCGAAACCGGGTGGAAACAGTGCATTCTTTCATAAATGCCTTATTTTGGAAATTCAAATACATGCAGTGAATATCAGTAAAATTTGGTTTAGTCCTTGCAAAAACAACATGCAGCAGTTTCAGTAGTGTAGTGGTTATCACATTCCCTTCACAGGCGAAAGGTCCCCGGTTCGAAACCGGGTGGAAACAGTGCTCTTTGACACATTCAGTAAGAACTGTTTTTATAACAGTAAATAGTTGCTTTCATAAATGCCTTATTTTGGAAATTCAAATAAATGATGTGAATATCAGTAAAATTTGGTTTAGTCCTTGCAAAAACAACATGCAGCAGTTTCTGTAGTGTAGTGGTTATCACATTCGCTTCACACGCGAAAGGTCCCCGGTTTGAAACCGGGTGGAAACAGTGCTCTTTGACACATTCAGTAAGAACTGTATTTATAACAGTGAATAGTTGCTTTCATAAATATAACAGATAATAATATTTTGGAAATTCAAATACATGCAGTGAATAGCAGTAAAATTTGGTTTAGTCCTTGCAAAAATCACATGCAGCAGTTTCTGTAGTGTAGTGGTTATCACGTTCGCTTAACACGCGAAAGGTCCCCGGTTCGAAAACGGGTGGAAACAGTGCATTCTTTCATAAATGCCTTATTTTGGAAATTCAAATACATGCAGTGAATATCAGTAAAATTTGGTTTAGTCCTTGCAAAAATCACATGCAGCAGTTTCTGTAGTGTAGTGGTTATCACGTTCGCTTAACACGCGAAAGGTCCCCGGTTCGAAAACGGGTGGAAACAGTGCTCTTTGACACATTCAGTAAGAACTGTATTTATAACAGTGAATAGTTGCTTTCATAAATGCCTTATTTTGGAAATTCAAATAAATGATGTGAATATCAGTAAAATTTGGTTTAGTCCTTGCAAAAATCACATGCAGCAGTTTCTGTAGTGTAGTGGTTATCACGTTCGCTTAACACGCGAAAGGTCCCTGGTTTGAAACCGGGTGGAAAAAGTGCTTTCTTTCATAAATGCCTTATTTTGGAAATTCAAATACATGCAGTGAATATCAGTAAAATTTGGTTTAGTCCTTGCAAAAATCACATTAAGCAGTTTCTGTAGTGTAGTGGTTATCACATTCGCTTCACACGCAAAAGGTCCCCGGTTCGAAACCGGGTGGAAACAGTGCTCTTTGACACATTCAGTAAGAACTGTATTTATAACAGTGAATAGTTGCTTTCATAAATGCCTTATTTTGGAAATTCAAATAAATGATGTGAATATCAGTAAAATTTGGTTTAGTCCTTGCAAAAACCACATGCAGCAGTTTATGTAGTGTAGTGGTTATCACGTTCGCTTCACACGCGAAAGGTCCCCGGTTCGAAACCGGGTGGGAACAGTGCTCTTTGACACATTCAGTAAGAACTGTATTTATAACAGATAATAATATTTTGGAAATTCAAATACATGCAGTGAATAGCAGTAAAATTTGGTTTAGTACTTGCAAAAATCACATGCGGCAGTTTCTGTAGTGTAGTGGTTATCACGTTCGCTTTACACGCGAAAGGTCCCCGGTTCGAAACCGGGTGGAAACAGTGCTCTTTGACACATTCAGTAAGAACTGTATTTATAACAGTGAATAGTTGCTTTCATAAATGCCTTATTTTGGAAATTCAAATAAATGATGTGAATATCAGTAAAACATGCAGCAGTTTCTGTAGTGTAGTGGTTATCACATTCGCTTCACAGGCGAAAGGTCCCCGGTTTGAAACCGGGTGGAAACAGTGCTCTTTGACACATTCAGTAAGAACTGTATTTATAACAGTGAATAGTTGCTTTCATAAATGCCTTATTTTGGAAATTCAAAGACATGCAGTGAATATCAGTAAAATTTGGTTTAGTCCTTGCAAAAACCACATGAAGCAGTTTCTGTAGTGTAGTGGTTATCACGTTCGCTTAACACGCGAAAGGTCCCTGGTTCGAAACCGGGTGGAAACAGTGCTCTTTGACACATTCAGTAAGAACTGTATTTATAACAGTAAATAGTTGCTTTCATAAATGCCTTATTTTGGAAATTCAAATAAATGATGTGAATATCAATAAAATTTGGTTTAGTCCTTGCAAAAATCACATGCAGCAGTTTCTGTAGTGTAGTGGTTATCACGTTCGCTTAATACGCGAAAGGTCCCCGGTTCGAAACCGGGTGGAAACAGTGCATTCTTTCATAAATGCCTTATTTTGGAAATTCAAATACATGCAGTGAATATCAGTAAAATTTGGTTTAGTCCTTGGAAAAACAACATTCAGTAGTGTAGTGGTTATCACATTCGCTTCACAGGCGAAAGGTCCCCGGTTCGAAACCGGGTGGAAACAGTGCTCTTTGACACATTCAGTAAGAACTGTATTTATAACAGTAAATAGTTTCTTTCATAAATGCCTTATTTTGGAAATTCAAATAAATGATGTGAATATCAGTAAAATTTGGTTTAGTCCTTGCAAAAATCACATGCAGTAGTTTCTGTAGTGTAGTGGTTATCACGTTCGCTTCACAGGCGAAAGGTCCCCGGTTAGAAACCGGGTGGAAACAGTGCTCTTTGACACATTCAGTAAGAACTGTATTTATAACAGTAAATAGTTGCTTTCATAAATGCCTTATTTTGGAAATTCAAATAAATGATGTGAATATCAGTAAAATTTGGTTTAGTCCTTGCAAAAACCACATGCAGCAGTTTCTGTAGTGTAGTGGTTATCACATTCGCTTCACACGCGAAAGGTCCCCGGTTTGAAACCGGGTGGAAACAGTGCTCTTTGACACATTCAGTAAGAACTGTATTTATAACAGTGAATAGTTGCTTTCATAAATGCCTTATTTTGGAAATTCAAAGACATGCAGTGAATATCAGTAAAATTTGGTTCAGTCCTTGCAAAAATCACATGCGGCAGTTTCTGTAGTGTAGTGGTTATCACGTTCGCTTAACACGCGAAAGGTCCCCGGTTTGAAATAGGGTGGAAACAGTGCATTCTTTCATAAATACCTTATTTTGGAAATTCAAATACATGCAGTGAATATCAGTAAAATTTGGTTTAGTCCTTGCAAAAACCACATACAGCAGTTTCTGTAGTGTAGTGGTTATCACATTCGCTTCACACGCAAAAGGTCCCCGGTTCGAAACCGGGTGGAAACAGTGCTCTTTGACACATTCAGTAAGAACTGTATTTATAACAGTGAATAGTTGCTTTCATAAATGCCTTATTTTGGAAATTCAAATAAATGATGTGAATATCAGTAAAATTTGGTTTAGTCCTTGCAAAAACCACATGCAGCAGTTTCTGTAGTGTAGTGGTTATCACGTTCGCTTAACACGCGAAAGGTCCCCGGTTCAAAAACGGGTGGAAACAGTGCTCTTTGACACATTCAGTAAGAACTGTATTTATAACAGTGAATAGTTGCTTTCATAAATGCCTTATTTTGGAAATTCAAAGACATGCAGTGAATATCAGTAAAATTTGGTTTAGACCTTGCAAAAACTACATGCAGCAGTTTCTGTAGTGTAGTGGTTATCACATTTGCTTCACACGCGAAAGGTCCTCGGTTCAAAACAGGGTGGAAACAGTGCTCATTGACACATTCAGTAAGAACTGTATTCATAACAGTGAATAGTTGCTTTCATAAATGCCTTATTTTGGAAATTCAAAGACATGCAGTGAATATCAGTAAAATTTGGTTTAGTCCTTGCAAAAATCACATGCAGCAGTTTCTGTAGTGAAGTGGTTATCACGTTCGCTTAACACGCGAAAGGTCCCTGGTTTGAAACCGGGTGGAAAACGTGCTTTCTTTCATAAATGCCTTATTTTGGAAATTCAAATACCTTGCAAAAACCACATGCAGCGATTTCTGTAATGTAGTGGTTATCACATTCGCTTCACACGCGAAAGGTCCCCGGTTCGAAACCGGGTGGAAACAGTGCTCTTTGACACATTCAGTAAGAACTGTATTTATAACAGATAATAATATTTTGGAAATTCAAAATACATGCAGTGAATAGCAGTAAAATTTGGTTTAGTACTTGCAAAAATCACATGCGGCAGTTTCTGTAGTGTAGTGGTTATCACGTTCGCTTAACACGCGAAAGGTCCCCGGTTCGAAACCGGGTGGAAACAGTGCTCTTTGACACATTCAGTAAGAACTGTATTTATAACAGTGAATAGTTGCTTTCATAAATGCCTTATTTTGGAAATTCAAAGACATGCAGTGAATATCAGTAAAATTTGGTTTAGTCCTTGCAAAAATCACATGCAGCAGTTTCTGTAGTGTAGTGGTTATCACGTTCGCTTAACATGCGAAAGGTCCCCGGTTCGAAACCGGGTGGAAACAGTGCATTCTTTCATAAATGCCTTATTTTCGAAATTCAAATACATGCAGTGAATATCAGTCAAATTTGGTTTAGTCCTTGCAAAAATCACATGCAGCAGTTTCTGTAGTGTAGTGGTTATCACGTTCGCTTAACACGTGAAAGGTCCCCGGTTCGAAACCGGGTGGAAACAGTGCTCTTTGAACACATTCAGTAAGAACTGTATTTATAACAGTGAATAGTTGCTTTCATAAATGCCTTATTTTGGAAATTCAAAGACATGCAGTGAATATCAGTAAAATTTGGTTTAGTCCTTGCAAAAATCACATGCAGCAGTTTCTGTAGTGTAGTGGTTATCACGTTCGCTTAACATGCGAAAGGTCCCCGGTTCGAAACCGGTTGGAAACAGTGCATTCTTTCATAAATGCCTTATTTTCGAAATTCAAATACATGCAGTGAATATCAGTAAAATTTGGTTTAGTCCTTGCAAAAATCACATGAAGCAGTTTCTGTAGTGTAGTGGTTATCACATTTGCTTCACACGCGAAAGGTCCCCGGTTCGAAACCGGGTGGAAACAGTGCTCTTTGACACATTCAGTAAGAACTGTATTTATAACAGATAATAATATTTTGGAAATTCAAATACATGCAGTGAATAGCAGTAAAATTTGGTTTAGTCCTTGCAAAAATCACATGCGGCAGTTTCTGTAGTGTAGTGGTTATCACGTTCGCTTTACACGCGAAAGGTCCCCGGTTCGAAACCGGGTGGAAACAGTGCTCTTTGACACATTCAGTAAGAACTGAATTTATAACAGTGAATAGTTGCTTTCATAAATGCCTTATTTTGGAAATTCAAATAAATGATGTGAATATCAGTAAAATTTGGTTTAGTCCTTGCAAAAATCACATGCAGCAGTTTCTGTAGTGTAGTGGTTATCACGTTCGCTTAACACGCGAAAGGTACCTGGTTTGAAACCGGGTGGAAAAAGTGCTTTCTTTCATAAATGCCTTATTTTGGAAATTCAAATACATGCAGTGAATATCAGTAAAATTTGGTTTAGTCCTTGGAAAAACCACATGAAGCAGTTTCTGTAGTGTAGTGGTTATCACATTCGCTTCACACGCGAAAGGTCCCTGGTTCAAAACCGGGTGGAAACAGTGCTCTTTGACACATTCAGTAAGAACTGTATTTATAACAGATAATAATATTTTGGAAATTCAAATACATGCAGTGAATAGCAGTAAAATTTGGTTTAGTCCTTGCAAAAATCACATGCGGCAGTTTCTGTAGTGTAGTGGTTATCACGTTCGCTTTACATGCGAAAGGTCCCCGGTTCGAAACCGGGTGGAAACAATGCTCTTTGACACATTCAGTAAGAACTGTATTTATAACAGTGAATAGTTGCTTTCATAAATGCCTTATTTTGGAAATTCAAAGACATGCAGTGAATATCAGTAAAATTTGGTTTAGTCCTTGCAAAAACCACATGAAGCAGTTTCTGTAGTGTAGTGGTTATCACATTCGCTTCACACGCGAAAGGTCCCCGCTTCGAAACCGGGTGGAAACAGTGCTCTTTGACACATTCAGTAAGAACTGTATTTATAACAGATAATAATATTTTGGAAATTCAAATACATGCAGTGAATATCAGTAAAATTTGGTTTAGTCCTTGCAAAAATCACATGCAGCAGTTTCTGTAGTGAAGTGGTTATCACGTTCACTTAACACGCGAAAGGTATCCTGGTTTGAAACCGGGTGGAAAACGTGCTTTCTTTCATAAATGCTTTATTTTGGAAATTCAAATACCTTGCAAAAACCACATGCAGCGATTTCTGTAATGTAGTGGTTATCACATTCGCTTCACACGCGAAAGGTCCCCGGTTCGAAACCGGGTGGAAACAGTGTTCTTTGACACATTCAGTAAGAACTGTATTTATAACAGTGAATAGTTGCTTTCATAAATGCCTTATTTTGGAAATTCAAAGACATGCAGTGAATATCAGTAAAATTTGGTTCAGTCCTTGCAAAAATCACATGCGGCAGTTTCTGTAGTGTAGTGGTTATCACGTTCGCTTAACACGCGAAAGGTCCCCGGTTTGAAATAGGGTGGAAACAGTGCATTCTTTCATAAATACCTTATTTTGGAAATTCAAATACATGCAGTGAATATCAGTAAAATTTGGTTTAGTCCTTGCAAAAACCACATACAGCAGTTTCTGTAGTGTAGTGGTTATCACATTCGCTTCACACGCAAAAGGTCCCCGGTTCGAAACCGGGTGGAAACAGTGCTCTTTGACACATTCAGTAAGAACTGTATTTATAACAGTGAATAGTTGCTTTCATAAATGCCTTATTTTGGAAATTCAAATAAATGATGTGAATATCAGTAAAATTTGGTTTAGTCCTTGCAAAAACCACATGCAGCAGTTTCTGTAGTGTAGTGGTTATCACGTTCGCTTAACACGCGAAAGGTCCCCGGTTCAAAAACGGGTGGAAACAGTGCTCTTTGACACATTCAGTAAGAACTGTATTTATAACAGTGAATAGTTGCTTTCATAAATGCCTTATTTTGGAAATTCAAAGACATGCAGTGAATATCAGTAAAATTTGGTTTAGACCTTGCAAAAACTACATGCAGCAGTTTCTGTAGTGTAGTGGTTATCACATTTGCTTCACACGCGAAAGGTCCTCGGTTCAAAACAGGGTGGAAACAGTGCTCATTGACACATTCAGTAAGAACTGTATTCATAACAGTGAATAGTTGCTTTCATAAATGCCTTATTTTGGAAATTCAAAGACATGCAGTGAATATCAGTAAAATTTGGTTTAGTCCTTGCAAAAATCACATGCAGCAGTTTCTGTAGTGAAGTGGTTATCACGTTCGCTTAACACGCGAAAGGTCCCTGGTTTGAAACCGGGTGGAAAACGTGCTTTCTTTCATAAATGCCTTATTTTGGAAATTCAAATACCTTGCAAAAACCACATGCAGCGATTTCTGTAATGTAGTGGTTATCACATTCGCTTCACACGCGAAAGGTCCCCGGTTCGAAACCGGGTGGAAACAGTGCTCTTTGACACATTCAGTAAGAACTGTATTTATAACAGATAATAATATTTTGGAAATTCAAAATACATGCAGTGAATAGCAGTAAAATTTGGTTTAGTACTTGCAAAAATCACATGCGGCAGTTTCTGTAGTGTAGTGGTTATCACGTTCGCTTAACACGCGAAAGGTCCCCGGTTCGAAACCGGGTGGAAACAGTGCTCTTTGACACATTCAGTAAGAACTGTATTTATAACAGTGAATAGTTGCTTTCATAAATGCCTTATTTTGGAAATTCAAAGACATGCAGTGAATATCAGTAAAATTTGGTTTAGTCCTTGCAAAAATCACATGCAGCAGTTTCTGTAGTGTAGTGGTTATCACGTTCGCTTAACATGCGAAAGGTCCCCGGTTCGAAACCGGGTGGAAACAGTGCATTCTTTCATAAATGCCTTATTTTCGAAATTCAAATACATGCAGTGAATATCAGTCAAATTTGGTTTAGTCCTTGCAAAAATCACATGCAGCAGTTTCTGTAGTGTAGTGGTTATCACGTTCGCTTAACACGTGAAAGGTCCCCGGTTCGAAACCGGGTGGAAACAGTGCTCTTTGAACACATTCAGTAAGAACTGTATTTATAACAGTGAATAGTTGCTTTCATAAATGCCTTATTTTGGAAATTCAAAGACATGCAGTGAATATCAGTAAAATTTGGTTTAGTCCTTGCAAAAATCACATGCAGCAGTTTCTGTAGTGTAGTGGTTATCACGTTCGCTTAACATGCGAAAGGTCCCCGGTTCGAAACCGGTTGGAAACAGTGCATTCTTTCATAAATGCCTTATTTTCGAAATTCAAATACATGCAGTGAATATCAGTAAAATTTGGTTTAGTCCTTGCAAAAATCACATGAAGCAGTTTCTGTAGTGTAGTGGTTATCACATTTGCTTCACACGCGAAAGGTCCCCGGTTCGAAACCGGGTGGAAACAGTGCTCTTTGACACATTCAGTAAGAACTGTATTTATAACAGATAATAATATTTTGGAAATTCAAATACATGCAGTGAATAGCAGTAAAATTTGGTTTAGTCCTTGCAAAAATCACATGCGGCAGTTTCTGTAGTGTAGTGGTTATCACGTTCGCTTTACACGCGAAAGGTCCCCGGTTCGAAACCGGGTGGAAACAGTGCTCTTTGACACATTCAGTAAGAACTGAATTTATAACAGTGAATAGTTGCTTTCATAAATGCCTTATTTTGGAAATTCAAATAAATGATGTGAATATCAGTAAAATTTGGTTTAGTCCTTGCAAAAATCACATGCAGCAGTTTCTGTAGTGTAGTGGTTATCACGTTCGCTTAACACGCGAAAGGTACCTGGTTTGAAACCGGGTGGAAAAAGTGCTTTCTTTCATAAATGCCTTATTTTGGAAATTCAAATACATGCAGTGAATATCAGTAAAATTTGGTTTAGTCCTTGGAAAAACCACATGAAGCAGTTTCTGTAGTGTAGTGGTTATCACATTCGCTTCACACGCGAAAGGTCCCTGGTTCAAAACCGGGTGGAAACAGTGCTCTTTGACACATTCAGTAAGAACTGTATTTATAACAGATAATAATATTTTGGAAATTCAAATACATGCAGTGAATAGCAGTAAAATTTGGTTTAGTCCTTGCAAAAATCACATGCGGCAGTTTCTGTAGTGTAGTGGTTATCACGTTCGCTTTACATGCGAAAGGTCCCCGGTTCGAAACCGGGTGGAAACAATGCTCTTTGACACATTCAGTAAGAACTGTATTTATAACAGTGAATAGTTGCTTTCATAAATGCCTTATTTTGGAAATTCAAAGACATGCAGTGAATATCAGTAAAATTTGGTTTAGTCCTTGCAAAAACCACATGAAGCAGTTTCTGTAGTGTAGTGGTTATCACATTCGCTTCACACGCGAAAGGTCCCCGGTTCGAAACCGGGTGGAAACAGTGCTCTTTGACACATTCAGTAAGAACTGTATTTATAACAGATAATAATATTTTGGAAATTCAAATACATGCAGTGAATATCAGTAAAATTTGGTTTAGTCCTTGCAAAAACCACACGAAGCAGTTTCTGTAGTGTAGTGGTTATCACATTCGCTTCACACGCGAAAGGTCCCCGCTTCGAAACCGGGTGGAAACAGTGCTCTTTGACACATTCAGTAAGAACTGTATTTATAACAGATAATAATATTTTGGAAATTCAAATACATGCAGTGAATATCAGTAAAATTTGGTTTAGTCCTTGCAAAAATCACATGCAGCAGTTTCTGTAGTGAAGTGGTTATCACGTTCACTTAACACGCGAAAGGTCCCTGGTTTGAAACCGGGTGGAAAACGTGCTTTCTTTCATAAATGCTTTATTTTGGAAATTCAAATACCTTGCAAAAACCACATGCAGCGATTTCTGTAATGTAGTGGTTATCACATTCGCTTCACACGCGAAAGGTCCCCGGTTCGAAACCGGGTGGAAACAGTGCTCTTTGACACATTCAGTAAGAACTGTATTTATAACAGATAATAATATTTTGGAAATTCAAATACATGCAGTGAATAGCAGTAAAATTTGGTTTAGTACTTGAAAAAATCACATGCGGCAGTTTCTGTAGTGTAGTGGTTATCACGTTCGCTTAACACGCGAAAGGTCCCCGGTTCGAAACCGGGTGGAAACAGTGCTCTTTGACACATTCAGTAAGAACTGTATTTATAACAGTGAATAGTTGCTTTCATAAATGCCTTATTTTGGAAATTCAAAGACATGCAGTGAATATCAGTAAAATTTGGTTTAGTCCTTGCAAAAATCACATGCAGCAGTTTCTGTAGTGTAGTGGTTATCACGTTCGCTTAACATGCGAAAGGTCCCCGGTTCGAAACCGGGTGGAAACAGTGCATTCTTTCATAAATGCCTTATTTTCGAAATTCAAATACATGCAGTGAATATCAGTAAAATTTGGTTTAGTCCTTGCAAAAATCACATGCAGCAGTTTCTGTAGTGTAGTGGTTATCACGTTCGCTTAACACGTGAAAGGTCCCCGGTTCGAAACCGGGTGGAAACAGTGCTCATTGAACACATTCAGTAAGAACTGTATTTATTACAGTGAATAGTTGCTTTCATAAATGCCTTATTTTGGAAATTCAAATAAATGATGTGAATATCAGTAAAATTTGGTTTAGTCCTTGCAAAAATCACATGCAGCAGTTTCTGTAGTGTAGTGGTTATCACGTTCGCTTAACACGCGAAAGGTACCTGGTTTGAAACCGGGTGGAAAAAGTGCTTTCTTTCATAAATGCCTTATTTTGGAAATTCAAATACATGCAGTGAATATCAGTAAAATTTGGTTTAGTCCTTGCAAAAACCACATGAAGCAGTTTCTGTAGTGTAGTGGTTATCACATTCGCTTCACACGCGAAAGGTCCCCGGTTCGAAACCGGGTGGAAACAGTGCTCTTTGACACATTCAGTAAGAACTGTATTTATAACAGATAATAATATTTTGGAAATTCAAATACATGCAGTGAATAGCAGTAAAATTTGGTTTAGTCCTTGCAAAAATCACATGCGGCAGTTTCTGTAGTGTAGTGGTTATCACGTTCGCTTTACATGCGAAAGGTCCCCGGTTCGAAACCGGGTGGAAACAATGCTCTTTGACACATTCAGTAAGAACTGTATTTATAACAGTGAATAGTTGCTTTCATAAATGCCTTATTTTGGAAATTCAAAGACATGCAGTGAATATCAGTAAAATTTGGTTTAGTCCTTGCAAAAACCACATGAAGCAGTTTCTGTAGTGTAGTGGTTATCACATTCGCTTCACACGCGAAAGGTCCCCGGTTCGAAACCGGGTGGAAACAGTGCTCTTTGACACATTCAGTAAGAACTGTATTTATAACAGATAATAATATTTTGGAAATTCAAATACATGCAGTGAATATCAGTAAAATTTGGTTTAGTCCTTGCAAAAACCACACAAAGCAGTTTCTGTAGTGTAGTGGTTATCACATTCGCTTCACACGCGAAAGGTCCCCGCTTCGAAACCCGGTGGAAACAGTGCTCTTTGACACATTCAGTAAGAACTGTATTTATAACAGATAATAATATTTTGGAAATTCAAATACATGCAGTGAATAGCAGTAAAATTTGGTTTAGTCCTTGCAAAAATCCCATGCAGCAGTTTCTGTAGTGTAGTGGTTATCACGTTCGCTTAACATGCGAAAGGTCCCCGGTTCGAAACCGGGTGGAAACAGTGCATTCTTTCATAAATGCCTTATTTTCGAAATTCAAATACATGCAGTGAATATCAGTCAAATTTGGTTTAGTCCTTGCAAAAATCACATGCAGCAGTTTCTGTAGTGTAGTGGTTATCACGTTCGCTTAACACGTGAAAGGTCCCCGGTTCGAAACCGGGTGGAAACAGTGCTCATTGAACACATTCAGTAAGAACTGTATTTATAACAGTGAATAGTTGCTTTCATAAATGCCTTATTTTGGAAATTCAAATAAATGATGTGAATATCAGTAAAATTTGGTTTAGTCCTTGCAAAAATCACATGCAGCAGTTTCTGTAGTGTAGTGGTTATCACGTTCGCTTAACACGCGAAAGGTACCTGGTTTGAAACCGGGTGGAAAAAGTGCTTTCTTTCATAAATGCCTTATTTTGGAAATTAAAATACATGCAGTGAATATCAGTAAAATTTGGTTTAGTCCTTGCAAAAACCACATGAAGCAGTTTCTGTAGTGTAGTGGTTATCACATTCGCTTCACACGCGAAAGGTCCCCGGTTCGAAACCGGGTGGAAACAGTGCTCTTTGACACATTCAGTAAGAACTGTATTTATAACAGATAATAATATTTTGGAAATTCAAATACATGCAGTGAATAGCAGTAAAATTTGGTTTAGTCCTTGCCAAAATCACATGCGGCAGTTTCTGTAGTGTAGTGGTTATCACGTTCGCTTTACATGCGAAAGGTCCCCGGTTCGAAACTGGGTGGAAACAATGCTCTTTGACACATTCAGTAAGAACTGTATTTATAACAGTGAATAGTTGCTTTCATAAATGCCTTATTTTGGAAATTCAAAGACATGCAGTGAATATCAGTAAAATTTGGTTTAGTCCTTGCAAAAACCACATGAAGCAGTTTCTGTAGTGTAGTGGTTATCACATTCGCTTCACACGCGAAAGGTCCCCGGTTCGAAACCGGGTGGAAACAGTGCTCTTTGACACATTCAGTAAGAACTGTATTTATAACAGATAATAATATTTTGGAAATTCAAATACATGCAGTGAATATCAGTAAAATTTGGTTTAGTCCTTGCAAAAACCACACGAAGCAGTTTCTGTAGTGTAGTGGTTATCACATTCGCTTCACACGCGAAAGGTCCCCGCTTCGAAACCCGGTGGAAACAGTGCTCTTTGACACATTCAGTAAGAACTGTATTTATAACAGATAATAATATTTTGGAAATTCAAATACATGCAGTGAATAGCAGTAAAATTTGGTTTAGTCCTTGCAAAAGTCACATGCGGCAGTTTCTGTAGTGTAGTGGTTATCACGTTCGCTTTACACGCGAAAGGTCCCCGGTTCGAAACCGGGTGGAAACAGTGCGTTTGACACATTCAGTAAGAACTGTATTTATAACAGTGAATAGTTGCTTTCATAAATGCCTTATTTTGGAAATTCAAATAAATGATGTGAATATCAGTAAAATTTGGTTTAGTCCTTGCAAAAATCACATGCGGCAGTTTCTGTAGTGTAGTGGTTATCACGTTCGCTTAACACGCGAAAGGTCCCTGCTTTGAAACCGGGTGGTAAAAGTGCTTTCTTTCATAAATGCCTTATATTGGAAATTCAAATACATGCAGTGAATATCAGTAAAATTTGGTTTAGTCCTTGCAAAAACCACATGCAGCGATTTCTGTAATGTAGTGATTATCACATTCGCTTCACACGCGAAAGGTCCCCGGTTCGAAACCTGGGTGGAAACAGTGCCCTTTGACACATTCAGTAAGAACTGTATTTATAACAGTGAATAGTTGCTTTCATAAATGCCTTATTTTGGAAATTCAAATAAATTATGTGAATATCAGTAAAATTTGGTTTAGTCCTTGCAAAAATCACATGCGGCAGTTTCTGTAGTGTAGTGGTTATCACGTTCGCTTTACACGCGAAAGGTCCCCGGTTCGAAACCGTGTGGAAACAATGCTCTTTGACACATTCAGTAAGAACTGTATTTATAACAGTGAATAGTTGCTTTCATAAATGCCTTATTTTGGAAATTCAAAGACATGCAGTGAATATCAATAAAATTTGGTTTAGTCCTTGCAAGAATCACATGCAGCAGTTTCTGTAGTGTAGTGGTTATCACGTTCGCTTAACACGCGAAAGGTCCCCGGTTCGAAACCGGGTGGAAACAGTACATTCTTTCATAAATGCCTTATTTTGGAAATTCAAATACATGCAGTGAATATCAGTAAAATTTGGTTTAGTCCTTGCAAAAACAACATGCAGCAGTTTCAGTAGTGTAGTGGTTATCACATTCGCTTCACAGGCGAAAGGTCCCCGGTTCGAAACCGGGTGGAAACAGTGCTCTTTGACACATTCAGTAAGAACTGTATTTATTACAGTGAATAGTTGCTTTCATAAATGCCTTATTATGGAAAATTCAAATAAATGATGTGAATATCAGTAAAATTTGGTTTAGTCCTTGCAAAAACCACATGCAGCAGTTTCTGTAGTGTAGTGGTTATCACGTTCGCTTCACAGGCGAAAGGTCCCCGGTTCGAAACCGGGTGGAAACAGTGCTCTTTGACACATTCAGTAAGAACTGTATTTATTACAGTGAATAGTTGCTTTCATAAATGCCTTATTATGGAAAATTCAAATAAATGATGTGAATATCAGTAAAATTTGGTTTAGTCCTTGCAAAAACCACATGCAGCAGTTTCTGTAGTGTAGTGGTTATCACGTTCGCTTAACACGCGAAAGGTCCCCGGTTCAAAAACGGGTGGAAACAGTGCTCTTTGACACATTCAGTAAGAACTGTATTTATAACAGTGAATAGTTGCTTTCATAAATGCCTTATTTTGGAAATTCAAAGACATGCAGTGAATATCAGTAAAATTTGGTTTAGACCTTGCAAAAACTACATGCAGCAGTTTCTGTAGTGTAGTGGTTATCACATTTGCTTCACACGCGAAAGGTCCTCGGTTCAAAACAGGGTGGAAACAGTGCTCATTGACACATTCAGTAAGAACTGTATTTATAACAGTGAATAGTTGCTTTCATAAATGCCTTATTTTGGAAATTCAAAGACATGCAGTGAATATCAGTAAAATTTGGTTTAGTCCTTGCAAAAATCACATGCAGCAGTTTCTGTAGTGAAGTGGTTATCACGTTCGCTTAACACGCGAAAGGTCCCTGGTTTGAAACCGGGTGGAAAACGTGCTTTCTTTCATAAATGCCTTATTTTGGAAATTCAAATACCTTGCAAAAACCACATGCAGCGATTTCTGTAATGTAGTGGTTATCACATTCGCTTCACACGCGAAAGGTCCCCGGTTCGAAACCGGGTGGAAACAGTGCTCTTTGACACATTCAGTAAGAACTGAATTTATAACAGTGAATAGTTGCTTTCATAAATGCCTTATTTTGGAAATTCAAATAAATGATGTGAATATCAGTAAAATTTGGTTTAGTCCTTGCAAAAATCACATGCAGCAGTTTCTGTAGTGTAGTGGTTATCACGTTCGCTTAACACGCGAAAGGTACCTGGTTTGAAACCGGGTGGAAAAAGTGCTTTCTTTCATAAATGCCTTATTTTGGAAATTCAAATACATGCAGTGAATATCAGTAAAATTTGGTTTAGTCCTTGCAAAAACCACATGAAGCAGTTTCTGTAGTGTAGTGGTTATCACATTCGCTTCACACGCGAAAGGTCCCCGGTTCGAAACCGGGTGGAAACAGTGCTCATTGACACAATCAGTAAGAACTGTATTTATAACAGATAATAATATTTTGGAAATTCAAATACATGCAGTGAATAGCAGTAAAATTTGGTTTAGTCCTTGCAAAAATCACATGCGGCAGTTTCTGTAGTGTAGTGGTTATCACGTTCGCTTTACATGCGAAAGGTCCCCGGTTCGAAACCGGGTGGAAACAATGCTCTTTGACACATTCAGTAAGAACTGTATTTATAACAGTGAATAGTTGCTTTCATAAATGCCTTATTTTGGAAATTCAAAGACATGCAGTGAATATCAGTAAAATTTGGTTTAGTCCTTGCAAAAACCACATGAAGCAGTTTCTGTAGTGTAGTGGTTATCACATTCGCTTCACACGCGAAAGGTCCCCGGTTCGAAACCGGGTGGAAACAGTGCTCTTTGACACATTCAGTAAGAACTGTATTTATAACAGATAATAATATTTTGGAAATTCAAATACATGCAGTGAATATCAGTAAAATTTGGTTTAGTCCTTGCAAAAACCACACGAAGCAGTTTCTGTAGTGTAGTGGTTATCACATTCGCTTCACACGCGAAAGGTCCCCGGTTCGAAACCGGGTGGAAACAGTGCTCTTTGACACATTCAGTAAGAACTGTATTTATAACAGTGAATAGTTGCTTTCATAAATGCCTTATTTTGGAAATTCAAATAAATGATGTGAATATCAGTAAAATTTGGTTTAGTCCTTGCAAAAATCACATGCAGCAGTTTCTGTAGTGTAGTGGTTATCACGTTCGCTTAACATGCGAAATTTGGTTTAGTCCTTGCAAAAATCACATGCAGCAGTTTCTGTAGTGTAGTGGTTATCACGTTCGCTTAACACGTGAAAGGTCCCCGGTTCGAAACCGGGTGGAAACAGTGCTCTTTGAACACATTCAGTAAGAACTGTATTTATAACAGTGAATAGTTGCTTTCATAAATGCCTTATTTTGGAAATTCAAAGACATGCAGTGAATATCAGTAAAATTTGGTTTAGTCCTTGCAAAAATCACATGCAGCAGTTTCTGTAGTGTAGTGGTTATCACGTTCGCTTAACATGCGAAAGGTCCCCGGTTCGAAACCGGTTGGAAACAGTGGATTCTTTCATAAATGCCTTATTTTCGAAATTCAAATACATGCAGTGAATATCAGTAAAATTTGGTTTAGTCCTTGCAAAAATCACATGCAGCAGTTTCTGTAGTGTAGTGGTTATCACGTTCGCTTAACACGCGAAAGGTCCCCGGTTCGAAAACGGGTGGAAACAGTGCTCTTTGACACATTCAGTGAGAACTGTATTTATAACAGTGAATAGTTGCTTTCATCAATGCCTTATTTTGGAAATTCAAATAAATGATGTGAATATCAGTAAAATTTGGTTTAGTACTTGCAAAAAACGCATGCAGCAGTTTCTGTAGTGTAGTGGTTATCACATTCGCTTCACACGCGAAAGGTCCCCGGTTCGAAACCGGGTGGAAACAGTGCTCTTTGACACATTCAGTAAAAACTGTATTTATAACAGATAATAATATTTTGGAAATTCAAATACATGCAGTGAATAGCAGTAAAATTTGGTTTAGTCCTTGCAAAAATCACATGCGGCAGTTTCTGTAGTGTAGTGGTTATCACGTTCGCTTTACACGCGAAAGGTCCCCGGTTCGAAACCGGGTGGAAACCGTGCTCTTTGACACATTCAGTAAGAACTGAATTTATAACAGTGAATAGTTGCTTTCATAAATGCCTTATTTTGGAAATTCAAATAAATGATGTGAATATCAGTAAAATTTGGTTTAGTCCTTGCAAAAATCACATGCAGCAGTTTCTGTAGTGTAGTGGTTATCACGTTCGCTTAACACGCGAAAGGTACCTGGTTTGAAACCGGGTGGAAAAAGTGCTTTCTTTCATAAATGCCTTATTTTGGAAATTCAAATACATGCAGTGAATATCAGTAAAATTTGGTTTAGTCCTTGCAAAAACCACATGAAGCAGTTTCTGTAGTGTAGTGGTTATCACATTCGCTTCACACGCGAAAGGTCCCCGGTTCGACACCGGGTGGAAACAGTGCTCTTTGACACAATCAGTAAGAACTGTATTTATAACAGATAATAATATTTTGGAAATTCAAATACATGCAGTGAATAGCAGTAAAATTTGGTTTAGTCCTTGCAAAAATCACATGCGGCAGTTTCTGTAGTGTAGTGGTTATCACGTTCGCTTTACATGCGAAAGGTCCCCGGTTCGAAACCGGGTGGAAACAATGCTCTTTGACACATTCAGTAAGAACTGTATTTATAACAGTGAATAGTTGCTTTCATAAATGCCTTATTTTGGAAATTCAAAGACATGCAGTGAATATCAGTAAAATTTGGTTTAGTCCTTGCAAAAACCACATGAAGCAGTTTCTGTAGTGTAGTGGTTATCACATTCGCTTCACACGCGAAAGGTCCCCGGTTCGAAACCGGGTGGAAACAGTGCTCTTTGACACATTCAGTAAGAACTGTATTTATAACAGATAATAATATTTTGGAAATTCAAATACATGCTGTGAATATCAGTAAAATTTGGTTTAGTCCTTGCAAAAACCACACGAAGCAGTTTCTGTAGTGTAGTGGTTATCACATTCGCTTCACACGCGAAAGGTCCCCGGTTCGAAACCGGGTGGAAACAGTGCTCTTTGACACATTCAGTAAAAACTGTATTTATAACAGATAATAATATTTTGGAAATTCAAATACATGCAGTGAATAGCAGTAAAATTTGGTTTAGTCCTTGCAAAAATCACATGCGGCAGTTTCTGTAGTGTAGTGGTTATCACGTTCGCTTTACACGCGAAAGGTCCCCGGTTCGAAACCGGGTGGAAACCGTGCTCTTTGACACATTCAGTAAGAACTGAATTTATAACAGTGAATAGTTGCTTTCATAAATGCCTTATTTTGGAAATTCAAATAAATGATGTGAATATCAGTAAAATTTGGTTTAGTCCTTGCAAAAATCACATGCAGCAGTTTCTGTAGTGTAGTGGTTATCACGTTCGCTTAACACGCGAAAGGTACCTGGTTTGAAACCGGGTGGAAAAAGTGCTTTCTTTCATAAATGCCTTATTTTGGAAATTCAAATACATGCAGTGAATATCAGTAAAATTTGGTTTAGTCCTTGCAAAAACCACATGAAGCAGTTTCTGTAGTGTAGTGGTTATCACATTCGCTTCACACGCGAAAGGTCCCCGGTTCGAAACCGGGTGGAAACAGTGCTCTTTGACACAATCAGTAAGAACTGTATTTATAACAGATAATAATATTTTGGAAATTCAAATACATGCAGTGAATAGCAGTAAAATTTGGTTTAGTCCTTGCAAAAATCACATGCGGCAGTTTCTGTAGTGTAGTGGTTATCACGTTCGCTTTACATGCGAAAGGTCCCCGGTTCGAAACCGGGTGGAAACAATGCTCTTTGACACATTCAGTAAGAACTGTATTTATAACAGTGAATAGTTGCTTTCATAAATGCCTTATTTTGGAAATTCAAAGACATGCAGTGAATATCAGTAAAATTTGGTTTAGTCCTTGCAAAAACCACATGAAGCAGTTTCTGTAGTGTAGTGGTTATCACATTCGCTTCACACGCGAAAGGTCCCCGGTTCGAAACCGGGTGGAAACAGTGCTCTTTGACACATTCAGTAAGAACTGTATTTATAACAGATAATAATATTTTGGAAATTCAAATACATGCTGTGAATATCAGTAAAATTTGGTTTAGTCCTTGCAAAAACCACACGAAGCAGTTTCTGTAGTGTAGTGGTTATCACATTCGCTTCACACGCGAAAGGTCCCCGGTTCGAAACCGGGTGGAAACAGTGCTCTTTGACACATTCAGTAAGAACTGTATTTATAACAGATAATAATATTTTGGAAATTCAAATACATGCAGTGAATAGCAGTAAAATTTGGTTTAGTCCTTGCAAAAATCACATGCGGCAGTTTCTGTAGTGTAGTGGTTATCACGTTCGCTTTACACGCGAAAGGTCCCCGGTTCGAAACCGGGTGGAAACAGTGCTCTTTGACACATTCAGTAAGAACTGTATTTATAACAGTGAATAGTTGCTTTCATAAATGCCTTATTTTGGAAATTCAAATAAATGATGTGAATATCAGTAAAATTTGGTTTAGTCCTTGCAAAAAACACATGCGGCAGTTTCTGTAGTGTAGTGGTTATCACGTTCGCTTAACACGCGAAAGGTCCCTGGTTTGAAACCGGGTGGTAAAAGTGCTTTCTTTCATAAATGCCTTATATTGGAAATTCAAATACATGCAGTGAATATCAGTAAAATTTGGTTTAGTCCTTGCAAAAACCACATGCAGCGATTTCTGTAATGTAGTGATTATCACATTCGCTTCACACGCGAAATGTCCCCGGTTCGAAACCTGGGTGGAAACAGTGCCCTTTGACACATTCAGTAAGAACTGTATTTATAACAGTGAATAGTTGCTTTCATAAATGCCTTATTTTGGAAATTCAAATAAATGATGTGAATATCAGTAAAATTTGGTTTTTGTCCTTGCAAAAATCACATGCAGCAGTTTCTGTAGTGTAGTGGTTATCACGTTCGCTTAACATGCGAAAGGTCCCCGGTTCGAAACCGGGTGGAAACACTGCATTCTTTCATAAATGCCTTATTTTCGAAATTCAAATACATGCAGTGAATATCAGTCAAATTTGGTTTAGTCCTTGCAAAAATCACATGCAGCAGTTTCTGTAGTGTAGTGGTTATCACGTTCGCTTAACACGTGAAAGGTCCCCGGTTCGAAACCGGGTGGAAACAGTGCTTTTTGAACACATTCAGTAAGAACTGTATTTATAACAGTGAATAGTTGCTTTCATAAATGCCTTATTTTGGAAATTCAAAGACATGCAGTGAATATCAGTAAAATTTGGTTTAGTCCTTGCAAAAATCACATGCAGCAGTTTCTGTAGTGTAGTGGTTATCACGTTCGCTTAACATGCGAAAGGTCCCCGGTTCAAAACCGGTTGGAAACAGTGCATTCTTTCATAAATGCCTTATTTTCGAAATTCAAATACATGCAGTGAATATCAGTAAAATTTGGTTTAGTCCTTGCAAAAATCACATGCAGCAGTTTCTGTAGTGTAGTGGTTATCACGTTTGCTTAACACGCGAAAGGTCCCTGGTTCGAAAACGGGTGGAAACAGTGCTCTTTGACACATTCAGTGAGAACTGTATTTATAACAGTGAATAGTTGCTTTCATCAATGCCTTATTTTGGAAATTCAAATAAATGATGTGAATATCAGTAAAATTTGGTTTAGTACTTGCAAAAAACACATGCAGCAGTTTCTGTAGTGTAGTGGTTATCACATTCGCTTCACACGCGAAAGGTCCCCGGTTCGAAACCGGGTGGAAACAGTGCTCTTTGACACATTCAGTAAGAACTGTATTTATAACAGTGAATAGTTGCTTTCATAAATGCCTTATTTTGGAAATTCAAAGACATGCAGTGAATATCAGTAAAATTTGGTTTAGACCTTGCAAAAACCACATGCAGCAGTTTCTGTAGTGTAGTGGTTATCACGTTCGCTTAACACGCGAAAGGTCCCCGGTTCGAAATAGGGTGGAAACAGTGCATTCTTTCATAAATGCCTTATTTTGGAAATTCAAATACATGCAGTGAATATCAGTAAAATTTGGTTTAGTCCTTGCAAAAATCACATGAAGCAGTTTCTGTAGTGTAGTGGTTATCACATTTGCTTCATACGCGAAAGGTCCCCGGTTCGAAACCGGGTGGAAACAGTGCTCTTTGACACATTCAGTAAGAACTGTATTTATAACAGATAATAATATTTTGGAAATTCAAATACATGCAGTGAATAGCAGTAAAATTTGGTTTAGTCCTTGCAAAAATCACATGCGGCAGTTTCTGTAGTGTAGTGGTTATCACGTTCGCTTTACACGCGAAAGGTCCCCGGTTCGAAACCGGGTGGAAACAGTGCTCTTTGACACATTCAGTAAGAACTGAATTTATAACAGTGAATAGTTGCTTTCATAAGTGCCTTATTTTGGAAATTCAAATAAATGATGTGAATATCAGTAAAATTTGGTTTAGTCCTTGCAAAAATCACATGCAGCAGTTTCTGTAGTGTAGTGGTTATCACGTTCGCTTAACACGCGAAAGGTACCTGGTTTGAAACCGGGTGGAAAAAGTGCTTTCTTTCATAAATGCCTTATTTTGGAAATTCAAATACATGCAGTGAATATCAGTAAAATTTGGTTTAGTCCTTGCAAAAACCACATGAAGCAGTTTCTGTAGTGTAGTGGTTATCACATTCGCTTCACACGCGAAAGGTCCCCGGTTCGAAACCGGGTGGAAACAGTGCTCTTTGACACAATCAGTAAGAACTGTATTTATAACAGATAATATTATTTTGGAAATTCAAATACATGCAGTGAATAGCAGTAAAATTTGGTTTAGTCCTTGCAAAAATCACATGCGGCAGTTTCTGTAGTGTAGTGGTTATCACGTTCGCTTTACATGCGAAAGGTCCCCGGTTCGAAACCGGGTGGAAACAATGCTCTTTGACACATTCAGTAAGAACTGTATTTATAACAGTGAATAGTTGCTTTCATAAATGCCTTATTTTGGAAATTCAAAGACATGCAGTGAATATCAGTAAAATTTGGTTTAGTCCTTGCAAAAACCACATGAAGCAGTTTCTGTAGTGTAGTGGTTATCACATTCGCTTCACACGCGAAAGGTCCCCGGTTCGAAACCGGGTGGAAACAGTGCTCTTTGACACATTCAGTAAGAACTGTATTTATAACAGATAATAATATTTTGGAAATTCAAATACATGCAGTGAATATCAGTAAAATTTGGTTTAGTCCTTGCAAAAACCACACGAAGCAGTTTCTATAGTGTAGTGGTTATCACATTCGCTTCACACGCGAAAGGTCCCCGGTTCGAAACCGGGTGGAAACAGTGCTCTTTGACACAATCAGTAAGAACTGTATTTATAACAGATAATAATATTTTGGACATTCAAATACATGCAGTGAATAGCAGTAAAATTTGGTTTAGTCCTTGCAAAAATCACATGCGGCAGTTTCTGTAGTGTAGTGGTTATCACGTTCGCTTTACATGTGAAAGGTCCCCGGTTCGAAACCGGGTGGAAACAATGCTCTTTGACACATTCAGTAAGAACTGTATTTATATCAGTGAATAGTTGCTTTCATAAATGCCTTATTTTGGAAATTCAAAGACATGCAGTGAATATCAGTAAAATTTGGTTTAGTCCTTGCAAAAACCACATGAAGCAGTTTCTGTAGTGTAGTGGTTATCACATTCGCTTCACACGCGAAAGGTCCCCGGTTCGAAACCGGGTGGAAACAGTGCTCTTTGACACATTCAGTAAGAACTGTATTTATAACAGATAATAATATTTGGGAAATTCAAATACATGCAGTGAATATCAGTAAAATTTGGTTTAGTCCTTGCAAAAACCACACGAAGCAGTTTCTGTAGTGTAGTGGTTATCACATTCGCTTCACACGCGAAAGGTCCCCGGTTCGAAACCGGGTGGAAACAGTGCTCTTTGACACATTCAGTAAGAACTGTATTTATAACAGATAATAATATTTTGGAAATTCAAATACATGCAGTGAATAGCAGTAAAATTTGGTTTAGTCCTTGCAAAAATATCATGCGGCAGTTTCTGTAGTGTAGTGGTTATCACGTTCGCTTTACACGCGAAAGGTCCCCGGTTCGAAACCGGGTGGAAACAGTGCTCTTTGACACATTCAGTAAGAACTGAATTTATAACAGTGAATAGTTGCTTTCATAAATGCCTTATTTTGGAAATTCAAATAAATGATGTGAATATCAGTAAAATTTGGTTTAGTCCTTGCAAAAACCACATGAAGCAGTTTCTGTAGTGTAGTGGTTATCACATTCGCTTCACACGCGAAAGGTCCCCGGTTCGAAACCGGGTGGAAACAGTGCTCTTTGACACAATCAGTAAGAACTGTATTTATAACAGATAATAATATTTTGGAAATTCAAATACATGCAGTGAATAGCAGTAAAATTTGGTTTAGTCCTTGCAAAAATCACATGCGGCAGTTTCTGTAGTGTAGTGGTTATCACGTTCGCTTTACATGCGAAAGGTCCCCGGTTCGAAACCGGGTGGAAACAATGCTCTTTGACACATTCAGTAAGAACTGTATTTATAACAGTGAATAGTTGCTTTCATAAATGCCTTATTTTGGAAATTCAAAGACATGCAGTGAATATCAGTAAAATTTGGTTTAGTCCTTGCAAAAACCACATGAAGCAGTTTCTGTAGTGTAGTGGTTATCACATTCGCTTCACACGCGAAAGGTCCCCGGTTCGAAACCGGGTGGAAACAGTGCTCTTTGACACATTCAGTAAGAACTGTATTTATAACAGATAATAATATTTTGGAAATTCAAATACATGCAGTGAATATCAGTAAAATTTGGTTTAGTCCTTGCAAAAACCACACGAAGCAGTTTCTGTAGTGTAGTGGTTATCACATTCGCTTCACACGCGAAAGGTCCCGGGTTCGAAACCGGGTGGAAACAGTGCTCTTTGACACATTCAGTAAGAACTGTATTTATAACAGATAATAATATTTTGGAAATTCAAATACATGCAGTGAATAGCAGTAAAATTTGGTTTAGTCCTTGCAAAAACCACATGAAGCAGTTTCTGTAGTGTAGTTGTTATCACGTTCGCTTAACACGCGAAAGGTCCCCGGTTCGAAACCGGGTGGAAACAGTGCTCTTTGACACATTCAGTAAGAACTGTATTTATAACAGTAAATAGTTGCTTTCATAAATGCCTTATTTTGGAAATTCAAATAAATGATGTGAATATCAGTAAAATTTGGTTTAGTACTTGCAAAAATCACATGCGGCAGTTTCTGTAGGGTAGTGGTTATCACGTTCGCTTTACACGCGAAAGGTCCCCGGTTCGAAACCGGGTGGAAACAGTGCTCTTTGACACATTCAGTAAGAACTGTATTTATAACAGTGAATAGTTGCTTTCATAAATGCCTTATTTTGGAAATTCAAAGACATGCAGTGAATATCAGTAAAATTTGGTTTAGTCCTTGCATAAACCACATGAAGCAGTTTCTGTAGTGTAGTGGTTATCACATTCGCTTCACACGCGAAAGGTCCCCGGTTCGAAACCGGGTGGAAACAGTGCTCTTTGACACATTCAGTAAGAACTGTATTTATAACAGATAATAATATTTTGGAAATTCAAATACATGCAGTGAATATCAGTAAAATTTGGTTTAGTCCTTGCAAAAACCACACAAAGTAGTTTCTGTAGTGTAGTGGTTATCACATTCGCTTCACACGCGAAAGGTCCCCGGTTCGAAACCGGGTGGAAACAGTGCACTTTGACACATTCAGTAAGAACTGTATTTATAACAGATAATAATATTTTGGAAATTCAAATACATGCAGTGAATAGCAGTAAAATTTGGTTTAGTCCTTGCAAAAATATCATGCGGCAGTTTCTGTAGTGTAGTGGTTATCACGTTCGCTTTACACGCGAAAGGTCCCCGGTTCGAAACCGGGTGGAAACAGTGCTCTTTGACACATTCAGTAAGAACTGAATTTATAACAGTGAATAGTTGCTTTCATAAATGCCTTATTTTGGAAATTCAAATAAATGATGTGAATATCAGTAAAATTTGGTTTAGTCCTTGCAAAAATCACATGCAGCAGTTTCTGTAGTGTAGTGGTTATCACGTTCGCTTAACACGCGAAAGGTACCTAGTTTGAAACCGGGTGGAAAAAGTGCTTTCTTTCATAAATGCCTTATTTTGGAAATTCAAATACATGCAGTGAATATCAGTAAAATTTGGTTTAGTCCTTGCAAAAACCACATGAAGCAGTTTCTGTAGTGTAGTGGTTATCACATTCGCTTCACACGCGAAAGGTCCCCGGTTCGAAACCGGGTGGAAACAGTGCTCTTTGACACAATCAGTAAGAACTGTATTTATAACAGATAATAATATTTTGGAAATTCAAATACATGCAGTGAATAGCAGTAAAATTTGGTTTAGTCCTTGCAAAAATCACATGCGGCAGTTTCTGTAGTGTAGTGGTTATCACGTTCGCTTTACATGCGAAAGGTCCCCGGTTCGAAACCGGGTGGAAACAATGCTCTTTGACACATTCAGTAAGAACTGTATTTATAACAGTGAATAGTTGCTTTCATAAATGCCTTATTTTGGAAATTCAAAGACATGCAGTGAATATCAGTAAAATTTGGTTTAGTCCTTGCAAAAACCACATGAAGCAGTTTCTGTAGTGTAGTGGTTATCACATTCGCTTCACACGCGAAAGGTCCCCGGTTCGAAACCGGGTGGAAACAGTGCTCTTTGACACATTCAGTAAGAACTGTATTTATAACAGATAATAATATTTTGGAAATTCAAATACATGCAGTGAATATCAGTAAAATTTGGTTTAGTCCTTGCAAAAACCACACGAAGCAGTTTCTGTAGTGTAGTGGTTATCACATTCGCTTCACACGCGAAAGGTCCCCGGTTCGAAACCGGGTGGAAACAGTGCTCTTTGACACATACAGTAAGAACTGTATTTATAACAGATAATAAAATTTTGGAAATTCAAATACATGCAGTGAATAGCAGTAAAATTTGGTTTAGTCCTTGCAAAAACCACATGAAGCAGTTTCTGTAGTGTAGTGGTTATCACATTCGATTCACACGCGAAAGGTCCCCGGTTCGAAACCGGGTGGAAACAGTGCTCTTTGACACATTCAGTAAGAACTGTATTTATAACAGATAATAATATTTTGGAAATTCAAATACATGCAGTGAATAGCAGTAAAATTTGGTTTAGTACTTGCAAAAATCACATGCGGCAGTTTCTGTAGGGTAGTGGTTATCACGTTCGCTTTACACGCGAAAGGTCCCCGGTTCGAAACCGGGTGGAAACAGTGCTCTTTGACACATTCAGTAAGAACTGTATTTATAACAGTAAATAGTTGCTTTCATAAATGCCTTATTTTGGAAATTCAAATAAATGATGTGAATATCAGTAAAATTTGGTTTAGTCCTTGCAAAAATCACATGCAGTAGTTTCTGTAGTGTAGTGGTTATCACATTCGCTTCACATGCGAAAGGTCCCCGGTTTGAAACCGGGTGGAAACAGTGCTCTTTGACACATTCAGTAAGAACTGTATTTATAACAGTGAATAGTTGCTTTCATAATTGCCTTATTTTGGAAATTCAAAGACATGCAGTGAATATCAGTAAAATTTGGTTTAGTCCTTGCAAAGATCACATGCAGCAGTTTCTGTAGTGTAGTGGTTATCACGTTCGCTTAACACGCGAAAGGTCCCGGGTTCGAAACCGGGTGGAAACAGTATATCCTTTCGTAAATGCCTTATTTTGGAAATTCAAATACATGCAGTGAATACCAGTAAAATTTGGTTTAGTCCTTGCAAAAATCACATGCAGCAGTTTCTGTAGTGTAGTGGTTATCACGTTCGCTTAACACGCGAAAGGTCCCCGCTTCGAAAACGGGTGGAAACAGTGCTCTTTGACACATTCAGTAAGAACTGTATTTATAACAGTGAATAGTTGCTTTCATAAATGCCTTATTTTGGAAATTCAAAGACATGCAGTGAATATCAGTAAAATTTGGTTTAGTCCTTGCAAAAATCACATGCAGCAGTTTCTGTAGTGTAGTGGTTATCACGTTTGCTTCACACGCGAAAGGTCCCCGGTTCGAAACCGTTTGGAAACAGTGCTCTTTGACACATTCAGCAAGAACTGTATTTATAACAGTAAATAGTTGCTTTCATAAATGCCGTATTTTGGAAATTCAAATAAATGATGTGAATATCAGTAAAACATGCAGCAGTTTCTGTAGTGTAGTGGTTATCACGTTCGCTTAACACGCGAAAGGTCCCCGGTTCGAAACCGGGTGGAAACAGTGCTCTTTGACACATTCAGTAAGAACTGTATTTATAACAGTAAATAGTTGCTTTCATAAATGCCTAATTTTGGAAATTCAAATAAATGATGTGAATATCAGTAAAATTTGGTTTAGTCCTTGCAAAAATCACATGCAGTAGTTTCTGTAGTGTAGTGGTTATCACATTCGCTTAACAGGCGAAAGGTCCCCGGTTCAAAACCGGGTGGAAACAGTGCTCTTTGACACATTCAGTAAGAACTGTATTTATAACAGTGAATAGTTGCTTTCATAAATGCCTTATTTTGGAAATTCAAAGACATGCAGTGAATATCAGTAAAATTTGGTTTAGTCCTTGCAAAAACCACATGAAGCAGTTTCTGTAGTGTAGTGGTTATCACGTTCGCTTAACACGCGAAAGGTCCCTGGTTTGAAACCGGGTGGAAACAGTGCTCTTTGACACATTCAGTAAGAACTGTATTTATAACAGTAAATAGTTGCTTTCATAAATGCCTTATTTTGGAAATTCAAATAAATGATGTGAATATCAGTAAAATTTGGTTTAGTCCTTGCAAAAATCACATGCAGCAGTTTCTGTAGTGTAGTGGTTATCACGTTCGCTTAACACGCGAAAGGTCCCCGGTTCGAAACCGGGTGGAAACAGTGCATTCTTTCATAAATGCCTTATTTTGGAAATTCAAATACATGCAGTGAATATCAGTAAAATTTGTTTTAGTCCTTGCAAAAATCACATGCAGCAGTTTCTGTAGTGTAGTGGTTATCACGTTCGCTTAACACGCGAAAGGTCCCCGGTTCGAAAACGGGTGGAAACAGTGCTCTTTGACACATTCAGTAAGAACTGTATTTATAACAGTGAATAGTTGCTTTCATCAATGCCTTATTTTGGAAATTCAAATAAATGATGTGAATATCAGTAAAATTTGGTTTAGTCCTTGCAAAAACCACATGCAGCAGTTTCTGTAGTGTAGTGGTTATCACATTCGCTTCACACGCGAAAGGTCCCCGGTTCGAAACCGGGTGGGAACAGTGCTCTTTGACACATTCAGTAAGAAATGTATTTATAACAGATAATAATATTTTGGAAATTCAAATACATGCAGTGAATAGCAGTAAAATTTGGTTTAGTACTTGCAAAAATCACACGCGGCAGTTTCTGTAGTGTAGTGGTTATCACGTTCGCTTTCCACGCGAAAGGTCCCCGGTTCGAAACCGGGTGGAAACAGTGCTCTTTGACACATTCAGTAAGAACTGTATTTATAACAGTGAATAGTTGCTTTCATAAATGCCTTATTTTGGAAATTCAAATAAATGATGTGAATATCAGTAAAACATGCAGCAGTTTCTGTAGTGTAGTGGTTATCACATTCGCTTCACAGGCGAAAGGTCCCCGGTTTGAAACCGGGTGGAAACAGTGCTCTTTGACACATTCAGTAAGAACTGTATTTATAACAGTGAATAGTTGCTTTCATAAATGCCTTATTTTGGAAATTCAAAGACATGCAGTGAATATCAGTAAAATTTGGTTTAGTCCTTGCAAAAACCACATGAAGCAGTTTCTGTAGTGTAGTGGTTATCACGTTCGCTTAACACGCGAAAGGTCCCTGGTTCGAAACCGGGTGGAAACAGTGCTCTTTGACACATTCAGTAAGAACTGTATTTATAACAGTAAATAGTTGCTTTCATAAATGCCTTATTTTGGAAATTTAAATAAATGATGTGAATATCAGTAAAATTTGGTTTAGTCCTTGCAAAAATCACATGCAGCAGTTTCTGTAGTGTAGTGGTTATCACGTTCGCTTAACACGCGAAAGGTCCCCGGTTCGAAACCGGGTGGAAACAGTGCATTCTTTCATAAATGCCTTATTTTGGAAATTCAAATACATGCAGTGAATATCAGTAAAATTTGGTTTAGTCCTTGCAAAAACAACATGCAGCAGTTTCAGTAGTGTAGTGGTTATCACATTTGCTTCACAGGCGAAAGGTCCCCGGTTCGAAACCGGGTGGAAACAGTGCTCTTTGACACATTCAGTAAGAACTGTTTTTATAACAGTAAATAGTTGCTTTCATAAATGCCTTATTTTGGAAATTCAAATAAATGATGTGAATATCAGTAAAATTTGGTTTAGTCCTTGCAAAAATCACATGCAGTAGTTTCTGTAGTGTAGTGGTTATCACGTTCGCTTCACAGGCGAAAGGTCCCCGGTTAGAAACCGGGTGGAAACAGTGCTCTTTGACACATTCAGTAAGAACTGTATTTATAACAGTAAATAGTTGCTTTCATAAATGCCTTATTTTGGAAATTCAAATAAATGATGTGAATATCAGTAAAATTTGGTTTAGTACTTGCAAAAACCACATGCAGCAGTTTCTGTAGTGTAGTGGTTATCACATTCGCTTCACACGCGAAAGGTCCCCGGTTTGAAACCGGGTGGAAACAGTGCTCTTTGACACATTCAGTAAGAACTGTATTTATAACAGTGAATAGTTGCTTTCATAAATGCCTTATTTTGGAAATTCAAAGACATGCAGTGAATATCAGTAAAATTTGGTTCAGTCCTTGCAAAAATCACATGCGGCAGTTTCTGTAGTATAGTGGTTATCACGTTCGCTTAACACGCGAAAGGTCCCCGGTTTGAAATAGGGTGGAAACAGTGCTCTTTGACACATTCAGTAAGAACTGTATTTATAACAGTGAATAGTTGCTTTCATAAATGCCTTATTTTGGAAACTCAAAGACATGCAGTGAATATCAGTAAAATTTGGTTTAGACCTTGCAAAAACTACATGCAGCAGTTTCTGTAGTGTAGTGGTTATCACATTTGCTTCACACGCGAAAGGTCCTCGGTTCAAAACAGGGTGGAAACAGTGCTCATTGACACATTCAGTAAGAACTGTATTTATAACAGTGTATAGATGCTTTCATAAATGCCTTATTTTGGAAATTCAAAGACATGCAGTGAATATCAGTAAAATTTGGTTTAGTCCTTGCAAAAATCACATGCAGCAGTTTCTGTAGTGAAGTGGTTATCACGTTCGCTTAACACGCGAAAGGTCCCTGGTTTGAAACCGGGTGGAAAACGTGCTTTCTTTCATAAATGCCTTATTTTGGAAATTCAAATACCTTGCAAAAACCACATGCAGCGATTTCTGTAATGTAGTGGTTATCACATTCGCTTCACACGCGAAAGGTCCCCGGTTCGAAACCGGATGGAAACAGTGCTCTTTGACACATTCAGTAAGAACTGTATTTATAACAGATAATAATATTTTGGAAATTCAAATACATGCAGTGAATAGCAGTAAAATTTGGTTTAGTACTTGCAAAAATCACATGCGGCAGTTTCTGTAGTGTAGTGGTTATCACGTTCGCTTTACACGCGAAAGGTCCCCGGTTCGAAACCGGGTGGAAACAGTGCTCTTTGACACATTCAGTAAGAACTGTATTTATAACAGTGAATAGTTGCTTTCATAAATGCCTTATTTTGGAAATTCAAAGACATGCAGTGAATATCAGTAAAATTTGGTTTAGTCCTTGCAAAAATCACATGCAGCAGTTTCTGTAGTGTAGTGGTTATCACGTTCGCTTAACATGCGAAAGGTCCCCGGTTCGAAACCGGGTGGAAACAGTGCATTCTTTCATAAATGCCTTATTTTGGAAATTCAAATAAATGATGTGAATATCAGTAAAATTTGGTTTAGTACTTGCAAAAACCGCATGCAGCAGTTTCTGTAGTGTAGTGGTTATCACATTCGCTTCACACGCGAAAGGTCCCCGGTTCGAAACCGGGTGGAAACAGTGCTCTTTGACACATTCAGTAAGAACTGTATTTATAACAGTGAATAGTTGCTTTCATAAATGCCTTATTTTGGAAATTCAAAGACATGCAGTGAATATCAGTAAAATTTGGTTTAGACCTTGCAAAAACCACATGCAGCAGTTTCTGTAGTGTAGTGGTTATCACGTTCGCTTAACACGCGAAAGGTCCCCGGTTCGAAATAGGGTGGAAACAGTGCATTCTTTCATAAATGCCTTATTTTGGAAATTCAAATACATGCAGTGAATATCAGTAAAATTTGGTTTAGTCCTTGCAAAAATCACATGCGGCAGTTTCTGTAGTGTAGTGGTTATCATGTTCGCTTTACATGCGAAAGGTCCCCGGTTCGAAACCGAGTGGAAACAATGCTCTTTGGCACATTCATAAAAGAACTATATTTATAATAGTGATTAGTTGCTTTCATAAATGCCTTATTTTGGAAATTCAAAGACATGCAGTGAATATCAGTAAAATTTGGTTTAGTCCTTGCAAAAACCACATGAAGCAGTTTCTGTAGTGTAGTGGTTATCACATTCGCTTCACACGCGAAAGGTCCCCGGTTCGAAACCGGGTGGAAACAGTGCTCTTTGACACATTCAGTAAGAACTGTATTTATAACAGATAATAATATTTTGGAAATTCAAATACATGCAGTGAATATCAGTAAAATTTGGTTTAGTCCTTGCAAAAACCACACGAAGCAGTTTCTGTAGTGTAGTGGTTATCACATTCGCTTCACACGCGAAAGGTCCCCGGTTCGAAACCGGGTGGAAACAGTGCTCTTTGACACATTCAGTAAGAACTGTATTTATAACAGTGAATAGTTGCTTTCATAAATGCCTTATTTTGGAAATTCAAATAAATGATGTGAATATCAGTAAAATTTGGTTTAGTCCTTGCAAAAACCACATGAAGCAGTTTCTGTAGTGTAGTGGTTATCACGTTCGCTTAACACGCGAAAGGTCCCTGGTTTGAAACCGGGTGGAAACAGTGCTCTTTGACACATTCAGTAAGAACTGTATTTATAACAGTAAATAGTTGCTTTCATAAATGCCTTATTTTGGAAATTCAAATAAATGATGTGAATATCAGTAAAATTTGGTTTAGTCCTTGCAAAAATCACATGCAGCAGTTTCTGTAGTGTAGTGGTTATCACGTTCGCTTAACACGCGAAAGGTCCCCGGTTCGAAACCGGTTGGAAACAGTGCATTCTTTCATAAATGCCTTATTTTGGAAATTCAAATACATGCAGTGAATATCAGTAAAATTTGTTTTAGTCCTTGCAAAAATCACATGCAGCAGTTTCTGTAGTGTAGTGGTTATCACGTTCGCTTAACACGCGAAAGGTCCCCGGTTCGAAAACGGGTGGAAACAGTGCTCTTTGACACATTCAGTAAGAACTGTATTTATAACAGTGAATAGTTGCTTTCATCAATGCCTTATTTTGGAAATTCAAATAAATGATGTGAATATCAGTAAAATTTGGTTTAGTCCTTGCAAAAACCACATGCAGCAGTTTCTGTAGTGTAGTGGTTATCACATTCGCTTCACACGCGAAAGGTCCCCGGTTCGAAACCGGGTGGGAACAGTGCTCTTTGACACATTCAGTAAGAAATGTATTTATAACAGATAATAATATTTTGGAAATTCAAATACATGCAGTGAATAGCAGTAAAATTTGGTTTAGTACTTGCAAAAATCACATGCGGCAGTTTCTGTAGTGTAGTGGTTATCACGTTCGCTTTACACGCGAAAGGTCCCCGGTTCGAAACCGGGTGGAAACAGTGCTCTTTGACACATTCAGTAAGAACTGTATTTATAACAGTGAATAGTTGCTTTCATAAATGCCTTATTTTGGAAATTCAAATAAATGATGTGAATATCAGTAAAACATGCAGCAGTTTCTGTAGTGTAGTGGTTATCACATTCGCTTCACAGGCGAAAGGTCCCCGGTTTGAAACCGGGTGGAAACAGTGCTCTTTGACACATTCAGTAAGAACTGTATTTATAACAGTGAATAGTTGCTTTCATAAATGCCTTATTTTGGAAATTCAAAGACATGCAGTGAATATCAGTCAAATTTGGTTTAGTCCTTGCAAAAACCACATGAAGCAGTTTCTGTAGTGTAGTGGTTATCACGTTCGCTTAACACGCGAAAGGTCCCTGGTTCGAAACCGGGTGGAAACAGTGCTCTTTGACACATTCAGTAAGAACTGTATTTATAACAGTAAATAGTTGCTTTCATAAATGCCTTATTTTGGAAATTTAAATAAATGATGTGAATATCAGTAAAATTTGGTTTAGTCCTTGCAAAAATCACATGCAGCAGTTTCTGTAGTGTAATGGTTATCACGTTCGCTTAACACGCGAAAGGTCCCCGGTTCGAAACCGGGTGGAAACAGTGCATTCTTTCATAAATGCCTTATTTTGGAAATTCAAATACATGCAGTGAATATCAGTAAAATTTGGTTTAGTCCTTGCAAAAACAACATGCAGCAGTTTCAGTAGTGTAGTGGTTATCACATTTGCTTCACAGGCGAAAGGTCCCCGGTTCGAAACCGGGTGGAAACAGTGCTCTTTGACACATTCAGTAAGAACTGTTTTTATAACAGTAAATAGTTGCTTTCATAAATGCCTTATTTTGGAAATTCAAATAAATGATGTGAATATCAGTAAAATTTGGTTTAGTCCTTGCAAAAATCACATGCAGTAGTTTCTGTAGTGTAGTGGTTATCACGTTCGCTTCACAGGCGAAAGGTCCCCGGTTAGAAACCGGGTGGAAACAGTGCTCTTTGACACATTCAGTAAGAACTGTATTTATAACAGTAAATAGTTGCTTTCATAAATGCCTTATTTTGGAAATTCAAATAAATGATGTGAATATCAGTAAAATTTGGTTTAGTACTTGCAAAAACCACATGCAGCAGTTTCTGTAGTGTAGTGGTTATCACATTCGCTTCACACGCGAAAGGTCCCCGGTTTGAAACCGGGTGGAAACAGTGCTCTTTGACACATTCAGTAAGAACTGTATTTATAACAGTGAATAGTTGCTTTCATAAATGCCTTATTTTGGAAATTCAAAGACATGCAGTGAATATCAGTAAAATTTGGTTCAGTCCTTGCAAAAATCACATGCGGCAGTTTCTGTAGTATAGTGGTTATCACGTTCGCTTAACACGCGAAAGGTCCCCGGTTTGAAATAGGGTGGAAACAGTGCTCTTTGACACATTCAGTAAGAACTGTATTTATAACAGTGAATAGTTGCTTTCATAAATGCCTTATTTTGGAAACTCAAAGACATGCAGTGAATATCAGTAAAATTTGGTTTAGACCTTGCAAAAACTACATGCAGCAGTTTCTGTAGTGTAGTGGTTATCACATTTGCTTCACACGCGAAAGGTCCTCGGTTCAAAACAGGGTGGAAACAGTGCTCATTGACACATTCAGTAAGAACTGTATTTATAACAGTGTATAGATGCTTTCATAAATGCCTTATTTTGGAAATTCAAAGACATGCAGTGAATATCAGTAAAATTTGGTTTAGTCCTTGCAAAAATCACATGCAGCAGTTTCTGTAGTGAAGTGGTTATCACGTTCGCTTAACACGCGAAAGGTCCCTGGTTTGAAACAGGGTGGAAAACGTGCTTTCTTTCATAAATGCCTTATTTTGGAAATTCAAATACCTTGCAAAAACCACATGCAGCGATTTCTGTAATGTAGTGGTTATCACATTCGCTTCACACGCGAAAGGTCCCCGGTTCGAAACCGGATGGAAACAGTGCTCTTTGACACATTCAGTAAGAACTGTATTTATAACAGATAATAATATTTTGGAAATTCAAATACATGCAGTGAATAGCAGTAAAATTTGGTTTAGTCCTTGCAAAAATCACATGCAGCAGTTTCTGTAGTGTAGTGGTTATCACGTTCGCTTAACATGCGAAAGGTCCCCGGTTCGAAACCGGGTGGAAACAGTGCATTCTTTCATAAATGCCTTATTTTGGAAATTCAAATAAATGATGTGAATATCAGTAAAATTTGGTTTAGTACTTGCAAAAACCGCATGCAGCAGTTTCTGTAGTGTAGTGGTTATCACATTCGCTTCACACGCGAAAGGTCCCCGGTTCGAAACCGGGTGGAAACAGTGCTCTTTGACACATTCAGTAAGAACTGTATTTATAACAGTGAATAGTTGCTTTCATAAATGCCTTATTTTGGAAATTCAAAGACATGCAGTGAATATCAGTAAAATTTGGTTTAGACCTTGCAAAAACCACATGCAGCAGTTTCTGTAGTGTAGTGGTTATCACGTTCGCTTAACACGCGAAAGGTCCCCGGTTCGAAATAGGGTGGAAACAGTGCATTCTTTCATAAATGCCTTATTTTGGAAATTCAAATACATGCAGTGAATATCAGTAAAATTTGGTTTAGTCCTTGCAAAAATCACATGCGGCAGTTTCTGTAGTGTAGTGGTTATCATGTTCGCTTTACATGCGAAAGGTCCCCGGTTCGAAACCGAGTGGAAACAATGCTCTTTGGCACATTCATAAAAGAACTATATTTATAATAGTGATTAGTTGCTTTCATAAATGCCTTATTTTGGAAATTCAAAGACATGCAGTGAATATCAGTAAAATTTGGTTTAGTCCTTGCAAAAACCACATGAAGCAGTTTCTGTAGTGTAGTGGTTATCACATTCGCTTCACACGCGAAAGGTCCCCGGTTCGAAACCGGGTGGAAACAGTGCTCTTTGACACATTCAGTAAGAACTGTATTTATAACAGATAATAATATTTTGGAAATTCAAATACATGCAGTGAATATCAGTAAAATTTGGTTTAGTCCTTGCAAAAACCACACGAAGCAGTTTCTGTAGTGTAGTGGTTATCACATTCGCTTCACACGCGAAAGGTCCCCGGTTCGAAACCGGGTGGAAACAGTGCTCTTTGACACATTCAGTAAGAACTGTATTTATAACAGTGAATAGTTGCTTTCATAAATGCCTTATTTTGGAAATTCAAATAAATGATGTGAATATCAGTAAAATTTGGTTTAGTCCTTGCAAAAAACACATGCGGCAGTTTCTGTAGTGTAGTGGTTATCACGTTCGCTTAACACGCGAAAGGTCCCTGGTTTGAAACCGGGTGGTAAAAGTGCTTTCTTTCATAAATGCCTTATATTGGAAATTCAAATACATGCAGTGAATATCAGTAAAATTTGGTGTAGTCCTTGCAAAAACCACATGCAGCGATTTCTGTAATGTAGTGATTATCACATTCGCTTCACACGCGAAAGGTCCCCGGTTCGAAACCTGGGTGGAAACAGTGCCCTTTGACACATTCAGTAAGAACTGTATTTATAACAGTGAATAGTTGCTTTCATAAATGCCTTATTTTGGAAATTCAAATAAATGATGTGAATATCAGTAAAATTTGGTTTAGTCCTTGCAAAAATCACATGTGGCAGTTTCTGTAGTGTAGTGGTTATCACGTTCGCTTTACACGCGAAAGGTCCCCGGTTCGAAACCGTGTGGAAACAATGCTCTTTGACACATTCAGTAAGAACTGTATTTATAACAGTGAATAGTTGCATTCATAAATGCCTTATTTTGGAAATTCAAAGACATGCAGTGAATATCAGTACAATTTGGTTTAGTCCTTGCAAAAACCACATGAAGCAGTTACTGTAGTGTAGTGGTTATCACATTCGCTTAACACGTGAAAGGTCCCTGGTTCGAAACCGGGTGGAAAAAGTGCTTTCTTTCATAAATGCCTTATTTTGGAAATTCAAATACATGCAGTCAATATCAGTAAAATTTGGTTTAGTCCTTGCAAAAACCACATGCAGCAGTTTCTGTAGTGTAGTGGTTATCACATTTGCTTCACACGCTAAAGGTCCCCGGTTCGAAACCGGGTGGAAACAGTGCTCTTTGACACATTCAGTAAGAACTGTATTTATAACAGAGAATAATAATATTTTGGAAATTCAAATACATGCAGTGAATAGCAGTAAAATTTGGTTTAGTCCTTGCAAAAATCACATGCGGCAGTTTCTGTAGTGTAGTGGTTATTACGTTTGCTTTACACGCGAAAGGTCCCCGGTTCGAAACCGGGTGGAAACAGTGCATTCTTTCATAAATGCCTTATTTTGGAAATTCAAATTCATGCAGTGAATATCAGTAAAATTTGGTTTAGTCCTTGCGAAAATCACAAGCAGCAGTTTCTGTAGTGTAGTGGTTATCACGTTCGCTTAACACGCGAAAGATCCCCGTTTCGAAACCGGGTGGAAACAGTGCTCTTTGACACATTCAGTAAGAACTGTATTTATAACAGAGAATAGTTGCTTTCATAAATGCCTTATTTTGGAAATTCAAAGACATGCAGTGAATATCAGTAAAATTTGGTTTAGTCCTTGCAAAAACCACATGCAGTAGTTTCTGTAGTGTATTTGTTATCACATTCGCTTTACATGCGAAAGGTCCCCGGTTCGAAACTTGGTGGAAACAGTGCTCTTTGACACATTCAGTAAGAACTGTATTTATAACAGTGAATAGTTGCTTTCATAAATGCCTTATTTTGGAAATTCAAATAAATGATGTGAATATCAGTAAAATTTGGTTTAGTCCTTGCAAAAACCACATGCAGCAGTTTCTGTAGTGTAGTGGTTATCACATTCGCTTCACACGCGAAAGGTCCCCGGGTGGAAACAGTGCTCTTTGACACATTCAGTAAGAACTGTATTTATAACAGTGAATAGTTGCTTTCATAAATGCCTTATTTTGGAAATTCAAAGACATGCAGTGAATATCAGTAAAATTTGGTTTAGTCCTTGCAAAAATCACATGCAGCAGTTTCTGTAGTGTAGTGGTTATCACGTTCGCTTAACACGCAAAAGGTCCCTGGTTTGAAACAGGGTGGAAAAAGTGCTTTCTTTCATAAATGCCTTATTTTGGAAATTCAAATACATGCAGTGAATATCAGTAAAATTTGGTTTAGTCCTTGCAAAAACCACATGAAGCAGTTTCTGTAGTGTAGTGGTTATCACGTTTGCTTTACACGCGAAAGGTCCCCGGTTCGAAACCGGGTGGAAACAGTGCTCTTTGACACATTCAGTAAGAACTGTATTTATAACAGTGAATAGTTGCTTTCATAAATGCCTTATTTTGGAAATTCAAAGACATGCAGTGAATATCAGTAAAATTTGGTTTAGTCCTTGCAAAAATCACATGCAGCAGTTTCTGTAGTGTAGTGGTTATCAAATTCGCTTAACACGCGAAAGGTCCCTGGTTTGAAACCGGGTGGAAAAAGTGCTTTCTTTCATAAATGCCTTATATTGGAAATTCAAATACATGCAGTAAATATCAGTAAAATTTGGTTTAGTCCTTGCAAAAACCACATGCAGCAGTTTCTGTAGTGTAGTGGTTATCACATTTGCTTCACACGCTAAAGGTCCCCGGTTCGAAACCGGGTGGAAACAGTGCTCTTTGACACATTCAGTAAGAACTGTATTTATAACAGAGAATAGTTGCTTTCATAAATGCCTTATTTTGGAAATTCAAATAAATGATGTGAATATCAGTAAAATTTGGTTTAGTCCTTGCAAAAATCACATGTGGCAGTTTCTGTAGTGTAGTGGTTATCACGTTCGCTTTACACGCGAAAGGTCCCCGGTTCGAAACCGTGTGGAAACAATGCTCTTTGACACATTCAGTAAGAACTGTATTTATAACAGTGAATAGTTGCATTCATAAATGCCTTATTTTGGAAATTCAAAGACATGCAGTGAATATCAGTACAATTTGGTTTAGTCCTTGCAAAAACCACATGAAGCAGTTACTGTAGTGTAGTGGTTATCACATTCGCTTAACACGTGAAAGGTCCCTGGTTCGAAACCGGGTGGAAAAAGTGCTTTCTTTCATAAATGCCTTATTTTGGAAATTCAAATACATGCAGTCAATATCAGTAAAATTTGGTTTAGTCCTTGCAAAAACCACATGCAGCAGTTTCTGTAGTGTAGTGGTTATCACATTTGCTTCACACGCTAAAGGTCCCCGGTTCGAAACCGGGTGGAAACAGTGCTCTTTGACACATTCAGTAAGAACTGTATTTATAACAGAGAATAATAATATTTTGGAAATTCAAATACATGCAGTGAATAGCAGTAAAATTTGGTTTAGTCCTTGCAAAAATCACATGCGGCAGTTTCTGTAGTGTAGTGGTTATTACGTTTGCTTTACACGCGAAAGGTCCCCGGTTCGAAACCGGGTGGAAACAGTGCATTCTTTCATAAATGCCTTATTTTGGAAATTCAAATTCATGCAGTGAATATCAGTAAAATTTGGTTTAGTCCTTGCGAAAATCACAAGCAGCAGTTTCTGTAGTGTAGTGGTTATCACGTTCGCTTAACACGCGAAAGATCCCCGTTTCGAAACCGGGTGGAAACAGTGCTCTTTGACACATTCAGTAAGAACTGTATTTATAACAGAGAATAGTTGCTTTCATAAATGCCTTATTTTGGAAATTCAAAGACATGCAGTGAATATCAGTAAAATTTGGTTTAGTCCTTGCAAAAACCACATGCAGTAGTTTCTGTAGTGTATTTGTTATCACATTCGCTTTACATGCGAAAGGTCCCCGGTTCGAAACTTGGTGGAAACAGTGCTCTTTGACACATTCAGTAAGAACTGTATTTATAACAGTGAATAGTTGCTTTCATAAATGCCTTATTTTGGAAATTCAAATAAATGATGTGAATATCAGTAAAATTTGGTTTAGTCCTTGCAAAAACCACATGCAGCAGTTTCTGTAGTGTAGTGGTTATCACATTCGCTTCACACGCGAAAGGTCCCCGGGTGGAAACAGTGCTCTTTGACACATTCAGTAAGAACTGTATTTATAACAGTGAATAGTTGCTTTCATAAATGCCTTATTTTGGAAATTCAAAGACATGCAGTGAATATCAGTAAAATTTGGTTTAGTCCTTGCAAAAATCACATGCAGCAGTTTCTGTAGTGTAGTGGTTATCACGTTCGCTTAACACGCAAAAGGTCCCTGGTTTGAAACAGGGTGGAAAAAGTGCTTTCTTTCATAAATGCCTTATTTTGGAAATTCAAATACATGCAGTGAATATCAGTAAAATTTGGTTTAGTCCTTGCAAAAACCACATGAAGCAGTTTCTGTAGTGTAGTGGTTATCACGTTTGCTTTACACGCGAAAGGTCCCCGGTTCGAAACCGGGTGGAAACAGTGCTCTTTGACACATTCAGTAAGAACTGTATTTATAACAGTGAATAGTTGCTTTCATAAATGCCTTATTTTGGAAATTCAAAGACATGCAGTGAATATCAGTAAAATTTGGTTTAGTCCTTGCAAAAATCACATGCAGCAGTTTCTGTAGTGTAGTGGTTATCAAGTTCGCTTAACACGCGAAAGGTCCCTGGTTTGAAACCGGGTGGAAAAAGTGCTTTCTTTCATAAATGCCTTATATTGGAAATTCAAATACATGCAGTAAATATCAGTAAAATTTGGTTTAGTCCTTGCAAAAACCACATGCAGCAGTTTCTGTAGTGTAGTGGTTATCACATTTGCTTCACACGCTAAAGGTCCCCGGTTCGAAACCGGGTGGAAACAGTGCTCTTTGACACATTCAGTAAGAACTGTATTTATAACAGAGAATAATAATATTTTGGAAATTCAAATACATGCAGTGAATAGCAGTAAAATTTGGTTTAGTCCTTGCAAAAATCACATGCGGCAGTTTCTGTAGTGTAGTGGTTATTACGTTTGCTTTACACGCGAAAGGTCCCCGGTTCGAAACCGGGTGGAAACAGTGCATTCTTTCATAAATGCCTTATTTTGGAAATTCAAATTCATGCAGTGAATATCAGTAAAATTTGGTTTAGTCCTTGCGAAAATCACATGCAGTAGTTTCTGTAGTGTAGTGGTTATCACATTCGCTTCACACGCGAAAGGTCCCCGGTTCGAAACCGGGTGGGAACTGTGCTCTTTGACACATTCAGTAAGAACTGTATTTATAACAGATAATAATATTTTGGAAATTCAAATACATGCAGTGAATAGCAGTAAAATTTGGTTTAGTACTTGCAAAAATCACATGAGGCAGTTTCTGTAGTGTAGTGGTTATCACGTTCGCTTTACACGCGAAAGGTCCCCGGTTCGAAACCGGGTGGAAACAGTGCTCTTTGACACATTCAGTAAAAACTGTATTTATAACAGTGAATAGTTGCTTTCATAAATGCCTTATTTTGGAAATTCAAAGACATGCAGTGAATATCAGTAAAATTTGGTTTAGTCCTTGCAAAAACCACATGCAGTAGTTTCTGTAGTGTATTTGTTATCACATTCGCTTTACATGCGAAAGGTCCCCGGTTCGAAACTTGGTGGAAACAGTGCTCTTTGACACATTCAGTAAGAACTGTATTTATAACAGTGAATAGTTGCTTTCATAAATGCCTTATTTTGGAAATTCAAATAAATGATGTGAATATCAGTAAAATTTGGTTTAGTCCTTGCAAAAACCACATGCAGCAGTTTCTGTAGTGTAGTGGTTATCACATTCGCTTCACACGCGAAAGGTCCCCGGGTGGAAACAGTGCTCTTTGACACATTCAGTAAGAACTGTATTTATAACAGTGAATAGTTGCTTTCATAAATGCCTTATTTTGGAAATTCAAAGACATGCAGTGAATATCAGTAAAATTTGGTTTAGTCCTTGCAAAAATCACATGCAGCAGTTTCTGTAGTGTAGTGGTTATCACGTTCGCTTAACACGCAAAAGGTCCCTGGTTTGAAACAGGGTGGAAAAAGTGCTTTCTTTCATAAATGCCTTATTTTGGAAATTCAAATACATGCAGTGAATATCAGTAAAATTTGGTTTAGTCCTTGCAAAAACCACATGAAGCAGTTTCTGTAGTGTAGTGGTTATCACGTTTGCTTTACACGCGAAAGGTCCCCGGTTCGAAACCGGGTGGAAACTGTGCTCTTTGACACATTCAGTAAGAACTGTATTTATAACAGTGAATAGTTGCTTTCATAAATGCCTTATTTTGGAAATTCAAAGACATGCAGTGAATATCAGTAAAATTTGGTTTAGTCCTTGCAAAATTCACATGCAGCAGTTTCTGTAGTGTAGTGGTTATCACGTTCGCTTAACACGCGAAAGGTCCCTGGTTTGAAACCGGGTGGAAAAAGTGCTTTCTTTCATAAATGCCTTATATTGGAAATTCAAATACATGCAGTAAATATCAGTAAAATTTGGTTTAGTCCTTGCAAAAACCAAATGCAGTAGTTTCTGTAGTGTAGTGGTTATCACATTCGCTTCACACGCAAAAGGTCCCCGGTTCGAAACCGGGTGGAAACAGTGCTCTTTGACACATTCAGTAAGAACTGTATTTATAACAGTGAATAGTTGCTTTCATAAATGCCTTATTTTGGAAAGTCAAATAAATGATGTGAATATCAGTAAAATTTGGTTTAGTCCTTGCAAAAACCACATGCAGCAGTTTCTGTAGTGTAGTGGTTATCACGTTCGCTTAACACGCGAAAGGTCCCCGGTTCAAAAACGGGTGGAAACAGTGCTCTTTGACAAATTCAGTAAGAACTGTATTTATAACAGTGAATAGTTGCTTTCATAAATGCCTTATTTTGGAAATTCAAAGACATGCAGTGAATATCAGTAAAATTTGGTTTAGTCCTTGCAAAAACCACATGCAGCAGTTTCTGTAGTGTAGTGGTTATCACGTTCGCTTAACACGCGAAAGGTCCCTGGTTTGAAACCGGTTGGAAAAAGTGCTTTCTTTCATAAATGCCTTATTTTGGAAATTCAAATACCTTGCAAAAACCACATGCAGCGATTTCTGTAATGTAGTGGTTATCACATTCGCTTCACACGCGAAAGGTCCCCGGTTCGAAACCGGGTGGAAACAGTGCTCTTTGACACATTCAGTAAGAACTGTATTTATAACAGATAATAATATTTTGGAAATTCAAATACATGCAGTGAATAGCAGTAAAATTTGGTTTAGTACTTGCAAAAATAACATGCGGCAGTTTCTGTAGTGTAGTGGTTATCACGTTCGCTTTACACGCGAAAGGTCCCCGGTTCGAAACCGGGTGGAAACAGTGCTCTTTGACACATTCAGTAAGAACTGTATTTATAACAGTGAATAGTTGCTTTCATAAATGCCTTATTTTGGAAATTCAAAGACATGCAGTGAATATCAGTAAAATTTGGTTTAGTCCTTGCAAAAATCACATGCAGTAGTTTCTGTAGTGTAGTGGTTATCACATTCGCTTCACACGCGAAAGGTCCCCGGTTCGAAACCGGGTGGGAACAGTGCTCTTTGACACATTCAGTAAGAACTGTATTTATAACAGATAATAATATTTTGGAAATTCAAATACATGCAGTGAATAGCAGTAAAATTTGGTTTAGTACTTGCAAAAATCACATGCGGCAGTTTCTGTAGTGTAGTGGTTATCACGTTCGCTTTACACGCGAAAGGTCCCCGGTTCGAAACCGGGTGGAAACAGCGCTCTTTGACACATTCAGTAAGAACTGTATTTATAACAGTGAATAGTTGCTTTCATAAATGCCTTATTTTGGAAATTCAAAGACATGCAGTGAATATCAGTAAAATTTGGTTTAGTCCTTGCAAAAACCACATGAAGCAGTTTCTGTAGTGTAGTGGTTATCACGTTCGCTTAACACGCGAAAGGTCCCTGGTTCGAAACCGGGTGGAAACAGTGCTCTTTGACACATTCAGTAAGAACTGTATTTATAACAGTAAATAGTTGCTTTCATAAATGCCTTATTTTGGAAATTCAAATAAATGATGTGAATATCAGTAAAATTTGGTTTAGTCCTTGCAAAAATCACATGCAGCAGTTTCTGTAGTGTAGTGGTTATCACGTTCGTTTAACACGCGAAAGGTCCCCGGTTCGAAATAGGGTGGAAACAGTGCATTCTTTCATAAATGCCTTATTTTGGAAATTCAAATACATGCAGTGAATATCAGTAAAATTTGGTTTAGTCCTTGCAAAAACAACATGCAGCAGTTTCAGTAGTGTAGTGGTTATCACATTCGCTTCACAGGTGAAAGGTCCCCGGTTCGAAACCGGGTGGAAACAGTGCTCTTTGACACATTCAGTAAGAACTGTTTTTATAACAGTAAATAGTTGCTTTCATAAATGCCTTATTTTGGAAATTCAAATAAATGATGTGAATATCAGTAAAATTTGGTTTAGTCCTTGCAAAAACAACATGCAGCAGTTTCTGTAGTGTAGTGGTTATCACATTCGCTTCACACGCGAAAGGTCCCAGGTTTGAAACCGGGTGGAAACAGTGCTCTTTGACACATTCAGTAAGAACTGTATTTATAACAGATAATAATATTTTGGAAATTCAAATACATGCAGTGAATAGCAGTAAAATTTGGTTTAGTACTTGCAAAAATCACATGCGGCATTTTCTGTAGTGTAGTGGTTATCACGTTCGCTTTACACGCGAAAGGTCCCCGGTTCGAAACCGGGTGGAAACAGTGCTCTTTGACACATTCAGTAAGAACTGTATTTATAACAGTGAATAGTTGCTTTCATAAATGCCTTATTTTGGAAATTCAAAGACATGCAGTGAATATCAGTAAAATTTGGTTTAGTCCTTGCAAAAATCACATGCAGTAGTTTCTGTAGTGTAGTGGTTATCACATTCGCTTCACACGCGAAAGGTCCCCGGTTCGAAACCGGGTGGGAACTGTGCTCTTTGACACATTCAGTAAGAACTGTATTTATAACAGATAATAATATTTTGGAAATTCAAATACATGCAGTGAATAGCAGTAAAATTTGGTTTAGTACTTGCAAAAATCACATGCGGCAGTTTCTGTAGTGTAGTGGTTATCACGTTCGCTTTACACGCGAAAGGTCCCCGGTTCGAAACCGGGTGGAAACAGTGCTCTTTGACACATTCAGTAAAAACTGTATTTATAACAGTGAATAGTTGCTTTCATAAATGCCTTATTTTGGAAATTCAAAGACATGCAGTGAATATCAGTAAAATTTGGTTTAGTCCTTGCAAAAACCACATGAAGCAGTTTCTGTAGTGTAGTGGTTATCACGTTCGCTTAACACGCGAAAGGTCCCTGGTTCGAAACCGGGTGGAAACAGTGCTCTTTGACACATTCAGTAAGAACTGTATTTATAACAGTAAATAGTTGCTTTCATAAATGCCTTATTTTGGAAATTCAAATAAATGATGTGAATATCAGTAAAATTTGGTTTAGTCCTTGCAAAAATCACATGCAGCAGTTTCTGTAGTGTAGTGGTTATCACGTTCGCTTAACACGCGAAAGGTCCCCGGTTCGAAACCGGGTGGAAACAGTGCATTCTTTCATAAATGCCTTATTTTGGAAATTCAAATACATGCAGTGAATATCAGTAAAATTTGGTTTAGTCCTTGCAAAAACAACATGCAGCAGTTTCAGTAGTGTAGTGTTTATCACATTCGCTTCACAGGTGAAAGGTCCCCGGTTCGAAACCGGGTGGAAACAGTGCTCTTTGACACATTCAGTAAGAACTGTTTTTATAACAGTAAATAGTTGCTTTCATAAATGCCTTATTTTGGAAATTCAAATAAATGATGTGAATATCAGTAAAATTTGGTTTAGTCCTTGCAAAAACAACATGCAGCAGTTTCTGTAGTGTAGTGGTTATCACAATCGCTTCACACGCGAAAGGTCCCAGGTTTGAAACCGGGTGGAAACAGTGCTCTTTGACACATTCAGTAAGAACTGTATTTATAACAGTGAATAGTTGCTTTCATAAATGCCTTATTTTGGAAAGTCAAATAAATGATGTGAATATCAGTAAAATTTGGTTTAGTCCTTGCAAAAACCACATGCAGCAGTTTCTGTAGTGTAGTGGTTATCACGTTCGCTTAACACGCGAAAGGTCCCCGGTTCAAAAACGGGTGG